>NC_084949.1:27599938-27864938 GCF_949316205.1 Platichthys flesus
AATTAAAGCTCTTTATTTAAAGATGTGTTTTATTTGAAAGATGATTCTGAGATCGTCCAGTTTCCCACCTGTGAACAAACCTGTTAGAAATGAATGGATGTGATACGACTGGACAGGAAGTGAAAGACACGTTGGAGACAGTTGGACAGTGTCTCTGTGCTCACGTCCCACACCATGCTCTGTGTGTGTGCTCTGTGTCGAGAACTCACTGTGATTCTGCTTCATGCTTCCAGCTCCATAGCAAAGGAACTCGCCGATTGGTTGATTCACAACAACGTGGTGGAGCACATATTTGGACCCAATTTGCACATTGAGGTGAGACCAGTGATGTAAATGTCTTGATGTGTTCTTACTTCATATTTCCCTGCAGAGAGCTGTTTTATCAAGGTAACATGTCGTCCCCTGTCGGAGGCGTCACATCCTCCAGAAGAGACTTTTTATTTTGAAGTCACATTTTTAGATCGGTGGTCTTTTAATCTCTATTTGAAGCAGATTAAGGATTTTAGTTTTGGATCTGAAGTTTTCAGAGAATCAAGTTGAGCAAACGTCGACTCGGCTCTGGAGTCCTAACCAGGAGAAGACTACAACTCCCATCATGCCTCACTGCGTTACCATGTCAGCAAACTGAAATGAGACCCCTAGTGGCAGGAAATGACATTGTGTATTTAAGAAAATGTGATTACTCCTATTCGGGTCTTTGGAAATCAATCAAATCAGTTTGGAATGATTAAAGAACTTGTGACCGCGGTAAATCTCATTATTGTGAGATTTACTGCTGCGGCTCAACCTCACAATAATCTGTCTGTTGTTATTGTTCTGCTAGAGAGCCCCCTGGTGGCACAAACTTATTCCCTTCTGTCAGAGTTCATTTCCCCCCAGTGCAGCCAACCTGAAGTGTGTGTGTGTTTCAGATCATTAAACAGTGCCAAGTGATCCTGAACTTCCTGGCTGCAGAGGGTCGACTCAGCACGCAGCATGTGGACTGTATCTGGGCTGCAGCTCAGGTGAGACTGGACAGATTTACACTACACAGCTTCACTGTTCAGTTCTGTCCCACATTTTAAAGAAGCACATTTTCCTTCTCTACAAATGTAAGATTCATAACTTGTGTGTGTTTTGTGTTTTTAGCTGAAACACTGCAGCCGCTACATCCACGACCTTTTCCCTTCACTCATTAAAAACCTGGACCCGGTGCCGCTCCGCCACGTCCTCAACCTGGTGTCCGGCCTGCACCCCAGCGCCCACACGGAGCAGGTAAAACAAAATGGACGAACCCCAGACTCCGTGGTGAACGCCATCGTGCCGTGATCATCACTCACGAGCTTCCCTCTGTCCTCAGACGCTGTACCTGGCCTCCATGCTGATCAAGGCCCTGTGGAACAACGCGCTGGCAGCCAAGGCCCAGCTCTCCAAGCAGAGCTCCTTCGCCTCGCTGCTCAACACCAACATCCCCATGGGCAACAAGAAAGGTCTGCATTCATTCCACTGTGACGCCGGCTGAGAGAACGTTCATTTGATCTGGTACATGTGGTGAGATGTTGGTGGTGAAAGGTCCAGATCACTGTGAGCTCATTAATCTGATTAATCTCCTCCCACTGCCTCCAAGGAACTTCTTCTTCAAAATCATGAACCTGGTTTCAAAGGTCACGTGACCTTAAACACACGTTTTTGGCCATAACTCAAAAAATCCATGAGCTGATTATAGAAGAATAAAAAATGTCTGCACATATGATGAATCTGTAAGTAAAGAGGGACAACATGTGTCAGGAGGTAGAGCGGGTTACCCACTTTCCTGTAGGTCGCCGGTCTCCTCAGTCTGCATGTCAAAGCCCAAACTGCTCCTGATGTTTGTGTGCGAATGATGATTGATACAGTGATGTTGCACTGTGTGAATGAATGTGTGTGTTTCCTGTGTGTTACTTATTGTAGTGTCCTGTCTGTTCTCAGGTTCCCCGGCCGCCAGTCCAGACAGCAGCGACAACAGTGACACGCAGCACAGCGGAGGCAGCGACATGGAGATGGACGACCAGATGATGACCGGCAGCAAGAGGAGCCAGCAGAGGCTGTCTGACACAGAGGTAACACACACACACACACAAAGACACACACACACACACACACACAGCTGAAGGAGTGAATGAGAAGACAAGAGGCAGAAGAAAGATGCTTCTGTCTGTCCACCTCAATCTTCTGCTGCTTCACATGTCTGGTTTCACGTCTGAAAACAGCTCAGACCTTCAGACACTTTCATAATGAATCAGCTCATGTGCTCATCTTACTGTGTTTGCAGAGGAGGACTCTGGTCCTGATGCACCTTCTTTACATTCCTTGCTTTTCTTTACATGATGTCTATGCTACCGAGGAACATGTTACATGCTGTGTTCCCTTAGTTTCTACACGAGACCATTCACACGCTTGTATCGACCTGACCCCTGACTGCACCACACAGAAGCTGTTGGAGTTTCTAATGTCTCCTGTGTCTCTGGCTTCAGGAGTCGATGCAGGGCAGCTCGGACGAGACGGCTAACAGCGTGGAGGAGGGCAGCAGCGGGCCGGGCAGCAGCAGCGGCCGCAGTGAGGCCTCCAGCAACGAGGCCGCCTCCAGCCGAGCCAGCCAATCAGCAGGCAGCCCCGGCAGCGAGATGCACTCTGACGACATGGCAGACAGCGAGGCCTTGAAGGAGGAGGAGGAGGACGATGAAGAGGAGGACGACGAGGAGGACGATGATGATGACGAAGAGGACGAGGATGAGGGGAACCGATCTGCTGCTGAAGGCGGTCAGCAGAAGGAGTCCCGGGAGCAGCCGGAATCCAGGAAAAGGAAAGCGGGGGAGGCGCTTGGCGAAGGGTTGAACCAGGGGGCGGGGCCTAGTGGCACAGGGGGCGGGGGCAAACCCAAGGTTCTGCCCTTCACAGCAGAGACTTCTGCTGTCATGGCCACAGCCGCGTCAGCTTCTGTAGAAGGTCACATGAGGATGATGGACGCCTGCTCGGCCTCATCCCGGCCCGAGGGGGCGGAGCCCCAGCAGCAGCCACTGGACATCGGCCCCTCCCAGGTGGTGCAGGGGCCTCAGGAGCCTCCCTGTCTGCCCCGGGCCGGGGACTTCCTGGGAGAGGCCCTGGGCAGTGACATTTTTAGCTGCCGGCGCTTCATTGGACCACAGCACCATCACCACCACCACCACCACCACCACCATCATGAAGGGTGAGGCCGTCTCTGTCCCTCACATGGTTCAGTAAAAATATGATGATCAAATAATCAACCTTTATTTACAAACACTTTTCTGAACAACGAGGACGTTGACACGAAGCAGAAAATGAAACTAAATAAAAGCAAATCTAACATTTAAAGACAACTTTCATAAAGACTAAAGTTTTACAAGTCAGTCAGACCCCAGAAAAATACATTTGTGTTTCACAGTTATTGTATTTAATGTGTAGATTTCTTACATTTTATTTTGATGGTGGTGATAGAGCTGCCGGGACGCCTCTGGGGACCATGAATATTTACATTAAACGATATAGAAATCTTGCCACTGGTGTGATTGTGACTCTGTGGCCATCTTAACTCTTACTTCCCTGGAACACACTGAAGTTCATACCTGACGCTCATACTTGCTTTATTAAAACCATGTCCTCCCCTCTCAGCCCCACGGTGGAGGACATGCTGAGTGCCGACGACGTGAGCTGCAGCAGCTCCCAGGTCAGCGCCAAGTCAGAGAAGAACATGGCGGACTTTGACGGCGAGGAGTCGGGCTGCGAAGAGGAGCTGGTCCAGATCAATTCCCACGCTGAGCTCAGCTCCCACCTCCAGCAGCACCTCCCCAACCTGGCCTCCATCTACCATGAGCACCTGGTGCAAGGTGAGCAGCTCTTGAAGGCTTCACTGTGTGCACGTCCCACAGGAGGCAGAGGAGCTGACTCTGGAGGACTGTTTGTCTCTGCAGGTCCAGCTGTTCACAAGCACCAGTACTCCAGCAGCCACGCTGTGACCGACATCAACCTGGACAACGTCTGCAAGAAGGGCAACACTCTGCTGTGGGACCTGGTGCAGGACGAGGACGCGGTACAGCTCCTTCTTATTCACTGTTTTTAATTGAATTATATTTTAACACATTAAGATCTGAGGCCCATAATGAAAACAATCACCTGAGGTTTCCTGAAGAGCTGAAAGAATTACCAACATTTACCAAAATATACATTTCTTCCCCTTAGAGACCTGAAATACAAAAAAACATGTGATAGCTTTAACATTCAGCTTTTATTAGCATCTATGGCAAATCATTGAGTATCCCTTGTTAGTATTAAAATGTATTAATGCTGACAAGCTCACAGAGATCCTCTTCCTCCAACATGTCTCTTACAGACTGAGTCTCGCTCTTAATGTTATTTATTGTTATTTTCAAAGAGTGGGTTTGACCTGTGGAATGAAATGTTTCTTTCAGATCCACTTGTCTGAAGGTTTGATCAACGAGGCGGAGAAGCTGCTGTGTTCACTCGTCTGCTGGTTCACCGACCGACAGATCCGCATGCGCTTCATCGAGGGCTGCCTGGAGAACCTGGCCCATCACAGGTAGGAGGGACCTGAGATACTCATACTTCCAGAGGTACTCTTTCTTTTCTTCGCCTCTTGTGTTTGATCCTCATCTGTCCTTCCTCTCTCAGGTCCGTCGTGGTTTCCTTGCGTCTACTACCCAAACTATTTGGCACTTTTCAGCAGTTCGGCTCGAGCTACGACACCCACTGGATCACCATGTGAGTAACTCCTCCTCCTTCAGTGACCATGGACTGTAGGTTCAGGTCGGGGGGGGGGGGGACTGTAGATTCAGACACTTCCTGAAAACAGAGAAGTTAAGATATGGATCCTTGTGCTGATGTGTTTGTCTCGGCCAGGTGGGCGGAGAAGGAGCTGCACATGATGAAACTGTTCTTCGACAACCTGCAACACTACATCCACGAAGTCCGAGAGCAGCGGCACAAGTTTGCGCTGTGAGTCTGTTCGAGATTTTCACCTCAGTCCCAGGAAGCTCCTGGTTTCAGCCCTGAAGATATTTGAGATTGACTTGAAGCTGGAGATGAAATAAAATGTTGTTGTCTTCTTCTGTTGTTGTTGTTGTTGCAGCTACAGCCACAGTGCGGAGGTCCAGGTCCGCCTGCAGTTCCTCACCTGTGTCTTCTCCACGCTGGGATCTCCAGACCACTTCAGTAAGACTCAGCTTCATGTAGTGGACTGGTGCCCTGTGTCATGTGACCCAACTGTCCCCTTGGGTTGAATCAAGCTGCACCAAATGAATGCCCCATGTCACACTGTTTAAAAAAAGGTGATTTCAAAACTCCTGACTCCACCCACTTGTAAAATCCTTCCTCAAAGTTCACTGGAAATCTGTTCAGAGAGAAAGACAGCGGCGATCAGCTCTAAAATAAACCATCGATCAGTTTTGCTGATTTTTATTTTATGGTGGTTATTACCAGCCATGATGACTCAGCAAAAAACATAATTCCTCAACCTTCCCTCGTGACATCGAGCTATAGAAATGGAATTTAGTTTTTGGTTCTCAAAACATTGAAGACTTGAGAAAAACATCTGGGGCTGGGAGTAAAGAAGTTTGAAACGCAATAAGAACTCATTAGATTTGTAGACCATTGCAGATACTCATGTTCTCTGTGTGTGTCTGTGAGACTTCAGGCAATGATGTTAAGATAGAGCTTATTATGGAACCTGAGCCTCATACTGCTGAGAACAATGCTCCCGCTGTGTGTGGGTCTGAGAGCAGATTACATCACACTGATGAGGATGGAATAGAACCCGTTTGGCAGATTTGACCACTTTTGGCCCAGTTTGATCGGCAATGGCAAACGTGTGACGATGTTTAAAGCCTCAGACGCAGACGGTGAGAAACCTCAGGTCACAGGAAAAGTTCAACGATGATTCCTGTAAAATAGGAAAAAACGTAAAATCCCTCCATACTGCTCCTGGGGTGTCTTCCCGGTGTTCTTTACAACAGGTCTTTAGCCGGTTTGAACTTGAATGTCGGTTACAGACACTTGGATGACACACAGGGGGCGGTATGGAGGCAGGAGGGAAAGGAGAACCACGGTGCAGAGAAGGTTCCACTCCACTCTCTCTGTTGGTTTGTAAACGTCTGTCTCCGTCCCTCAGGACTGAGTCTGGAGCAGGTGGACATCCTGTGGCACTGTCTGGTGGAGGATGCCGAGTGTTACGATGACGCGCTGCACTGGTTCCTCAACCAGGTCCGCAGCAAGGACCAGCATGCGATGGGCATGGAGACCTACAAGCACCTCTTCCTGGAGAAGGTAGAAACGAGGACACAGGGTTCAACAATAAGAAGTTTAATAAACCTGTTAGTTTTAAGTTTGAGGATTTTCTCTGCTCACAGAGTTTCCTGGAATCTTTTTAATATTTCTCTTGAGTCCAGTTTGTGGAGAATTATCTGAGCTCTGTGACAGATGTCAGAACAGCTGGAGCTGTGTGTTGACTCTTGTCTGTGCCTCCAGATGCCTCAGCTGAAGCCAGAGACCATCAGCATGACGGGGCTCAACCTCTTCCAGCACCTCTGTAACCTGGCCCGCCTCGCCACCAGCGCCCTGGACAACGCCTCCAGCTGCGAGGTGCACAGACGCTTCTGCATTTGTTCTTGTATCTTCACCTCAGATGTTCTTCACCCTGTGGTCAGTCGGATCAGATGCTTAACCCTCCCTCTCTCTTGTGTCTCCAGCTGTGTGGGATGGACCAGCTGTGGGGCATCGCTCTGAGAGCACAGTCTGCCGACATCAGCCGGGCAGCCATCCAGTACATCAACTCCTACTACATCAACGGTCAGTTCCCCCCCCCCCCACGTCATGCACTGAGCATCACAGAGCCACAGATTGAATTTCATATCTAAGATCTTCTCCTGAAATGTTCTGGAGGTTCTTGATCCGGACGTTACACAATCAAATTCCCAGGGATTTTTACATTTCCCCTTTTGACCCCGTGTTGTGTCCTGTGGTGTTGACATGTTGACTTCCACAGCGGGGAAGACGGGGCTGGAGAAGGAGCAGGAGTTCATCAGGAAGTGCATGGAGAGTCTGCTGATGGCGTCCGCTAACCTGGAGAAGGACGCCCACTCCAGCCTGACCAGCATCGAGCGGGGGCTGCTCATGCTCAAGACCCACCTGGAGGCCTTCAGACGCAGGTAGGCCACAGCCCCCCCCCCCCCGCCCAAGGCCTCTTCCTGATTGGTTCTTAGCAATCACAATGTTCCTCGTTCATGTTTCGTTTTAAAACCAGAGTATTATCGTGGAGGTAGTCACAGAGTCACAGAACAGTTGGTACATCACTGAGCGTGTCTCACTCACCATCTCCGGCTCCTCAGGTTTGCGTACCACCTGCGGCAGTGGCAGATCGAGGGCACGGGGATCAGCAGCCACCTGAAGGCTCTGAGCGACAAACAGTCTCTGCCTCTGAGGATCGTGTGCCAGCCGGCCGGCCTCCCGGACAAGGTGACACAACAAACCCTCCATGATGACCTTGTTTGTCGTCACGTGAGTGGGTCCAGCCCAGGTTCATGTCGGTGTGTTGTGTTTGTGCAGATGACGATCGAGATGTACCCCAGCGACCAGGTGGCCGACCTGCGAGCCGAGGTGACCCACTGGTACGAGAACCTCCAGAAGGAGCAGATGAACCAGCAGGCTCAGCTGCAGGAGTTCGGCCAGAGCAGCCGGCAGCCGGCAGACTTCCCCGGTAAAGAGCCGCAGCCTCTGTCCCTCTGACCCTTTGTTCTGAAGCTGCTGCCTGTGTGTGACGTCTGTCCCTGTGTGTCCTCCAGGGGGTTTGATGGGACCAGTCAGGATGATCTCCTCCGGCCACGAACTCACCACCGACTACGATGAGAAGACTCTGCATGAGCTGGGCTTCAAAGACATGCAGGTAACAGCCGGAGATATTCCTGTGTCTCCAAGGTGTACAACACAGATATGTCATCACAGAGTTGTGTTGGTGCTTCTCATTCCCAGATGGTGTTCGTGTCTCTCGGAGCTCCGCGGAGGGAGAGGAAGGGGGAGGGCATCCAGCTGCCGGCCTCCTGTCTGCCTCCTCCTCAGAAGGAGCACATCCCCATGCTGCTGCTCCTCCAGGAGCCTCACCTCACCACGCTGTTCGACCTGCTGGAGATGCTGGCCTGCTTCAAGCCGCCCAGCACCGAGAAGCTCCACGAGAGCCCTGAGGTGAGAGATGCAGGGTTTAAACTCCACCCTCAGAAAACCAGACTGTACCATGTTCTTCTATAACCGTGGAATTCAACCCTGTGCTTCCTCTAGAGCGCACGGTGCGAGGAGCTTCACCTCCACGCAGAGAATCTGTCTCGTCGGGTCTGGGAGCTGCTGATGCTTCTTCCTACGTGTCCCAAGATGCTGCAGGCCTTCCAGAACATCTCAGAAGACACGGTCAGTCGCCACGTATGCCAAACAACCCTCACAAGCTCTCGTAGCCGAGCTCACGGATTCACTTTCTCGTGCTGTGATTTACTGTCAAACACTGAATACCTTTGTGTGTGTTTGTGTGTGTGTGTGTGTAGAACGGGGAGGGTCTGTGCTGGAAGGAGCTGCTGAGGATTAAAAGTCCACACAAGCTGCTGTACGCTCTGGAGATCATCGAATCTCTGGGCAAACCCAACCGACGCATCCACAGGGAGTCCACCGTAAGAGAGACACTTCACACAACACAACACCAAACCGCACAAATGGGACCTGTTTGCCTATTTGAGGATTTTGAGAAAGTCTCATTAATTTCCCCAAAACCCAGAACACAGTTTGTTTATCTTTGTTTGTTTACCCAAACACAAACTAATGTTACGTCTACTTTGAATTTTTTAGGTGTGTATCGTCCGTCTTTACTTTCCTTCTATGATGTATTATATACACACACATTGTGTCACACATTGTGCGTTTGTGCTTGTTCCTTGTTGTGTCTGACTGGGACCTGACGTGTGTGTTTCCAGGGCAGCTACAGTGACCTGTATCCAGACTCAGACGACTCCAGTGAGGACCAGATAGAAAACAGCAAGAACACCTGGAGCTGCAAGGTATGATGCTGCACCGACACCACAGACACCACAGACACCACCGACACAACAGACACCACTAACACCACTGGCATGACACCACTGACACCACTGACACCACTGACACCACTGACACCACTGACACCACTGACACCACTGACACCACAGACACCACTGACACCACCGACACAACAGACACCACTAACACCACTGGCATGACACCACTGACACCACTGACACCACAGACACCACTGACACCACCGACACAACAGACACCACAGACACCACCGACACAACAGACACGACTAACACCACTGGCATGACACCACCGACACCACCGACACCACCGACACCACCGACACCACCGACACAACAGACACAACAGACACCACTAACACCACTGACATGACACCACCGACACCACCGACACAACAGACACAACAGACACCACTAACACCACTGACATGACACCACCGACACCACCGACACCACCGACACCACCGACACCACCGACACAACAGACACAACAGACACCACTAACACCACTGACATGACACCACCGACACCACCGACACCACCGACACAACAGACACAACAGACACCACTAACACCACTGACATGACACCACCGACACCACCGACACAACAGACACCACTGACACCAGCAGCTGAAGAATCCCACCGCTCACTGGTGACTTCTGTTCTTTCTCTTGTTCTCTCCTGAAGTTTGTTTCCTCTGGAGGTCTTCAGCTGCTCCTGGAGATCTTCAACTCGGGCATCCTGGAGCCCAAAGACCAGGAGTCCTGGACGGTGGTGAGACAGCCTGGTCTCAATACAAGAGTTTAGATTCAGTCCCAGCTTCTCAATGCAGAGCAGAATAAGGAATGAAATCACATTCTCATGTCACAGTGTTGTTGACGCCTCTGTGGTTGCTCCTCAGTGGCTGCTCGACTGCCTGGCCTGCCTGCTGAAGCTCATCTGCCAGTTTGCCGTGGACCCTGCGGACCTGGACCTGGCCTACCACGACGTCTTCTCCTGGTCCGGCCTCGCTGACAGCCAGCGGAAACGGGCGTGGCCGGGCAAATCCCGCAAGTCCACCGTGGACCACGGGAAAGGTCTGCACATCCCTCGGCTGACGGAGGTAAACACGGCAGCGGCTGCAGGAGCAGAGATCTGATGAGTTGTTGTGGATCCTCCTCTGATGTGTGTGTTGGGTTTCAGGTGTTCCTCAGCCTCGTGCAAGGCACCAACCTCATCCAGCGTCTGATCAACGTGGCCTACACCTACGACAACCTCGCACACAGGTGACACATGGAACTCACTGTGAAGGAAAGTATGGGATGTTTACAAAGTGGCATTAAAACACTAACACTCATTCTCTCTGTGTGTGGTGTAGAGTTCTGAAGGCCCAGTCTGACCACAGGTCGCGACACGAAGGTGAGAAACTCTTCTAAACCATGTTCACACGGGAAGTCAACACGTTTCTCACATGGAGGAAACTTCAGGTGTGTTACTGACCCTGTGTTTACCTGCAGTGACCCACTACTCCATGTGGCTGCTGGTGAGCTGGGCCCACTGCTCCTCCCTGGTGAAGTCCAGTCTGGCCGACAGCGACCACCTCCACGACTGGCTGAAGAAACTCACCCTGCTGGTGCCCGAGGTGAGCCAATCAAAACGCCCACAGGCCCCACAGAGGTCTGCAAGTAATCCTGTTATTAATACGTCAATCAGCTACTGGTGGACAGGCTAGCTGGTTCCCTTTGTTTCCAGTCTTATCCAACCCTCCGTTTTCATCTGGTTATTGTGCCATTTGTTCATCGTTGTTGTTGTTGTTGTTGTTGTCAGCCGGCAGTGAGACACGAGGCGTGTAACGGCCTCTACAAGCTCTCCTTGTCGGGACTGGAGGGAGGAGAGTCCATCAACAGATCCTTCCTGCTGCTCGCCGCCTCCACGCTGCTCAAGTTCCTGCCTGACGCTCAGGCCCTCAAACCGCTGAGGGTGAGTCACACAGACACACACACACACACACACACAGACACACAGACACACAAACACCTGCTCTCACCCTCATAGAAGGAACCCTTAACATACAAAGGAGGTTTGTTTGCGAGCCACACTCTGTGCCAGGAGTCCTCAGGGACGATGACCTGACTCAATTTGAGCTTTGCTACAGTGAACTCAAGTCTCTGTGAGACATTGTCCCTGTGGTGGGATGGATGCTCAGAGACGCTGGGACACACTGGGACACACTGGGACACACTGGGACACACTGGCACACACTGGCACACACTGGCACACACTGGGACACACTGGGACACACTGGCACACACTGGCACACACTGGCACACACTGGCACACACTGGCACACACTGGGACACACTGGGACACACTGGGTGCAGACGGATGCTGTTTGCAGGAATGGTTTTTACCCTGAGAAGGTTTTGTTTCCATTTCACCCGTTTGGCTTCGGAACCTTTCACACCTGATATCTGGTTCAGACTAAACTGAAAAGCTAACGAGGTGTGAACGTGTCTCCAGCTGGATGTTCATGTCTTAACTTCCTGTCACTAAGATGCTCCTCAGTAGAGAACGTGTGGATGCTTCTATGAACCAGAGTTTGCTTGTGTCCCTGCAGGTGGAGGACTATGAGGAGGAGCCTCTGTTGAGGACGGGCTGTAAAGAATATTTCTGGCTTCTCTGCAAACTCATCGACAACATCCACGTGAAGGACGCCAGCCAGGTTGGTCAGCTGCTCCCCGTGTTGTGTGTCTGCAGTGTTGGTGTTTCATGGAACTGTGTCTAGCGTTGGTCTGTTTGAACTCACAGAAGGTCTCTCCCTCTCTGTCGCTGGCCGGCGCCATGCAGACCACGCTGCTGGACCTGGACGCTCTCGCCCGACACCTCGCCGACTGCATCAGGAGGTCAGAACACTCCATTCTTCCCGTGTGTGTTTGACGCTGGTTTATTTTTATAGTTGTTGCAAATGAAGTGATTTAAAATAATCTGGATTAACGACCTGACCGGTGTTTGTAGGTTTCCAACCCGTCAGACATGGGCAGATGTTCAGTTAACGTTATTACCCTAACTGTTACTGCTCAGTTTGAGACTTCAGATCAAAGGCTGTAGAGAACAGACATGTTTAATATCGGTTGTGTTCTTCTCCCAGTCGTGAGATCCTGGACCAGCAGGACGGCCTGATCGAGGACGACGGGCTCACCGGCCTCCTGCGTCTCGCCACCAGCGTCCTCAAGCACAAGCCTCCCTTCAAGTTCTCCCGCGAGGGGCAGGAGTTCCTGCGGGACGTCCACAACCTCCTCTTCCTCCTGCCCAGCCTGGCCGACCGCGCTCAGCCCAAGTGCAAGTCCCACGCCGCCCGGGCCGCCGCCTACGACCTGCTGGTGGAGACGGTGAAGGGCTCGGTGGAGAACTACCGGCTGCTCCACAACTGGGTGATGTCTCAGCACATGCAGGGTGAGGACACAGGCCGCTGCATGATTTGAATATATATATGTCACTGTGTTAGAAATCATTTATAAGAGCGACGCCTCTTGTTTCTGCCACGTGATCAGAGCGAGGCCAGCGTCCTCTGCTCGTCCTGTAGGACACTGGTCTGCAGGCTACACTCTGTGTCTGAAGTCCTGAGGGACGATGATCCGACTCAATTTGAGCTTTGCAACAGTGAAATCTGTCTTCGTCCACCAGCCATTGTCCCTTCAGGTGGGATTGATGCTGGACAGACAGAACAACCGCGTGCACGTCGGTTCTGTGTCCGTTCTGCGTCTGTCACGTGTTTCAGTCACTCACCTGAATCCTCTGGAGGATCTCTGGCTGTGTTCTCACATGGACTCATTAGCTTCAGGTCCGGAGCCTCCTCTCTGGTTGTCTCTCTGAAGTCATCCATAAAGTACGTGGTTAAACCTCGTTCTCCTCCTGCAGCCTCGCACGCCCCGTACAAGTGGGACTACTGGCCCCACGACGACGTCCGGGCCGAGTGTCGCTTCGTGGGTCTGACCAACCTGGGAGCCACCTGCTACCTGGCCTCCACCATCCAGCAGCTCTACATGATCCCTGAGGCCCGCCAGGCCGTCTTCACCGCCAAGGTCAGAGCCTCGGGGGACGGACAGGAAGCTGCTGCTCTGTCTCAGAAAGAGAAGTCCTTCAAGTTCAAGAGAGTGTGTCGATTCTCATTGTGTGTGTGTGTGTGTCTTTGTGTGTCTGCAGTATGCGGAGGATATCAAACACAAGACCACACTGCTGGAGCTGCAGAAGATGTTCACGTATCTCATGGTGAGTTTGTTCCTCTAAGGTTTTCTATTTACAGGTTCCTGCTGGGTGCTGAGTCGTTCAGTCTGTGGTTCAGTCTGTGGTTCATGTCTGTGGTTCAGTCTGTGGTTCATGTCTGTGGTTCATGTCTGTGCTGTGTGTTTGATTCCTCATCTGACACCTGTCCTCACCCTGTGTGTCCAGGAGAGTGAGAGGAAAGCATACAACCCCCGACCCTTCTGCAAAACCTACACCATGGACAAACAGCCGCTCAACACCGGGGAGCAGAAGGACATGACGGAGTTCTTCACCGACCTCATCACCAAGATAGAGGAGATGTCTCAGGAGCTGGTAAACACTGCTTCTTCTTCTGAGTCTTCTTCTAACTCTTCTTCTTCTTCTACTTAGTCTACTTAGTCTTCTTCTTCTTCTTCTTCTTCTTCGTCTTCTGACTCTTCTTCTTCTTCTTCTTCTTCTGACTATTCTTCTTCTTCTTCCTCCTCTTCTTCCTCCTCTTCTTCCTCCTCTTCTTCCTCCTCTTCTTCCTCCTCTTCTTCCTCCTCTTCCTCCTCCTCTTCTTCCACCTCTTCCTCCTCCTCTTCTTCCTCCTCCTCTTCCTCCTCCTCTTCTTCCTCCTCTTCTTCCTCCTCTTCCTCCTCCTCTTCCTCTTCTTCCCCCTCTTCCTCCTCCTCTTCTTCCTCCTCTTCCTCCTCCTCTTCCTCCTCCTCTTCTTCCTCCTCTTCCTCCTCCTCTTCTTCCTCCTCCTCTTCTTCCTCCTCCTCTTCTTCCTCCTCTTCTTCCTCCTCTTCTTCCTCTTCTTCCTCCTCCTCCTCCTCTTCTTCCTCCTCTTCCTCCTCCTCCTCCTCTTCTTCCTCCTCTTCCTCCTCTTCTAGTCAAGGTTAATAAAAATGTGTTTCTGTGGTATTCATGAATCGTCTTGTTTTTCTTCTCCTCTCAGAAAAACACAGTGAAGACTCTGTTCGGAGGCGTCATCACCAACAACGTGGTTTCTCTGGTGAGTTTGAGATTCATTTGATTTGAGGATTATTGAAATTTAAAGATTTTTGTATTTCTAAAATGAGACGTTTACTTCAGATGCTCCCCCTCTTTTTTAATCCCTTCTTTAACCTGCTTGATTTACATAGAGTCAAATTTACCTTTACCTTTTATTATTAAATAATGTTTGTCGTGCAGGACTGTGACCACGTCAGTCAGACGGCCGAGGAGTTCTACACAGTCCGATGTCAAGTGGCCGACATGAAGAACATTTACGTGAGTATGAACACAAACTCTGCTGTGGACAGATCGGGGTTTTTGTTTCCAGCTCCTCCACGCCGGTGACACGTCTCACACACACACACAGAAACCTGAGATATTAAAGACACAAAAGAAGCTCCTGCTGCTTTCTCACATGGACTCACTGGAAGAGCTCCAGAGCAGCTGACTCGGACCTTCACGCTTACAGCTCCTCTGGAACGGTTCAGGAACCTGTCCGGACTTCAGTGCAGATCTTCAATATTCAACAGCAAAAGTTCTGAACAGATTCTCTCTGTGGTTGGTTCAGGAATCCCTGGATGAGGTGACCATCAAGGACACTCTGGAGGGCGACAACATGTACACCTGCTCCCAGTGTGGCAAGAAGGTCCGCGCTGAGAAAAGGTGAGAAACGCACTCTGATTGGTTCAGTGGCCTCTTAGAAATAAAGCTGCTCGGCTCCTTGAGTTTCCCTCTGGGTCATCGGTCTGACCCGCTCTCTGCTCCTCTCCCACAGAGCCTGTTTCAAGAAGCTGCCTCGCATCCTGAGCTTCAACACCATGCGCTACACCTTCAACATGGTGACCATGATGAAGGAGAAGGTCAACACGCACTTCTCGTTCCCCCTGCGGCTCGACATGACGCCTTACACAGAGGACTTCCTCATGGGCAAAGGGGAGCGCAAAGAGGGTTCGTCTGCTCACTGACCATCTGCAGGATTTATGGGAAATCAAATATGTACAGTGGTGGCCAAAATAATTAGAACACTTGGCATATTCAAGAGGTTTCAGTTGTTTTAGTTGAATTGGCCATTAAAATACCAAGTAAACAAATGAAATATCTACAAACTCATCACTTATGTTCTATAAACCATATAATAGAGCCATCATAAGGAGGTTTAGGTAATCTTCCTTACAAAAACAAGCTAGGGTGGAGTTAGCGCTGCATAGCCAAGGACTTGAGATGCAGTCAAAGCACTGTAACATCGACTTTAGACCGCCATGATCACCAATCACACCAGAACCAAAAGGTGAGATGAGATCAACACCACAATGACTGATGGTGCAACAGTGTCTTCAAGAACCTGAACCCCATCGAGCAAATTTGGGGCGAGCTGGAAAATAAACTGGACAGATCTATTGAACATTCAAAGGCTTGAGTTGCAGAAGGCATGTGATGAAATTAGTTTTGAAGTTCTCAGGAAATTTATTGACACTATGCCAGAGAGATGTGCTGCTGTAATTGCCGCAAAAGGTGGACATACCAAATATTAAAGTTAAAAGTGGATAAAAAAAGTAGAAATCACTTCATCTGTTATTTGTTTGAACCATCTGCATGTTTCATGAACGTTAGGAAATTAAATCATGTTTTTGAGGGTCCATTTTGTCAGATCCTAAAGGTGTTCTAATAATTTTGGCCACCACTGTATATTGATACTTTCTGTTGAAAACCGAGATCCCTGCACACTGCTCCAGGTGAAACTGACCGTGTTGTGTGTTGTTGTGTGTTGTTGTGTGTCGCAGGTTTCCGGGAGGACGGCGAGGCGAAGGTGACGGAGAGCTACGAGTACGACCTGATCGGGGTCACGGTGCACACGGGCACGGCCGACGGGGGACACTACTACAGCTTCATCAGGGACATCGTCAACCCACACGCCTACAAGAACAACAAGTGGTGAGGGGGGGGGGGGCGGCTGCACCAGGACTCATGTTCCAGTTTGTTCTGTGTATTAAACCAGCGCTCTGCTCGCAGGTACCTGTTCAACGACGCGGAGGTGAAGACCTTCGACTCGGCCCAGCTGGCGTCCGAGTGCTTCGGAGGAGAGATGACGGTACGAGCTGCCGTCCAATCAGAAGCCTCGATGTTCCACCTCTCACCTTCTGATCTCACCCACTCTATCTTCTCCTTTCAGACCAAGACCTACGACTCAGTCACTGACAAGTTCATGGATTTCTCCTTTGAGAAGGTGAGAATGTTTATTAAATTAAAGTTAAAACCATCCAGACAGCTGGTGGAGAGGGGAATATAGTGGCTGGGGGGGGGGGGGGGGGGGGGCTGGCTGCTATCACTGGTGGTGGAGAACCTAACGATGAACTCTGGATTGTCCTCAGACGCACAGCGCCTACATGCTCTTCTACAAGCGAGTGGATCTGGAGGAGGAGAACGGGAAGGACTTCAACTTCGACGTCTCTCCTGATCTGCTCGAGGTAACTTCCTCCACGTCTAGAGGATTCAAGTCCTTTTGTTTTCACCCTGAAGTCCTCTGACCTGTCTGTGTCTCTCAGTGGATCTGGCACGACAACATGCAGTTCCTCCAGGACAAGAACATATTCGAGCACACCTACTTCGGGTGAGAATTCAAAGAGATGGAAAATGAAATCCTAATCGATGGCCACACATGGATATCTGCTCACATCCGACTGCACAAGTCTGAGTCTGGTTTGTCTTTTCTGTTCAGTTTCATGTGGCAGCTCTGCAGCAGCATCCCCAGCACTCTGCCCGACCCCAAAGCCGTGTCCCTCATGACGGCCAAGGTGAGGAACCCACGCCGGGAAATATATATATAATATATCATTCGTTTTTAATTTTTGAAGTTGAATTCCGGAAGGGGAGTTGGTCCAGTTCCTGTTAATCTGAGGAAGTGAAGACAAATGTGTTTGACTCACTTCCTGTCTCGTGTATTATTTAAAATATTCACTCGTCTCATTTGAACACAAACATCTGAACTTTCTAAACTTAACATGGTCAAAACAGCCTCGGTCCTTTAATGCAGTAGACGGGAATTATCCGTATTTTTAGTTTTTAGATAATCAACAGTCAGATTTCAACCCAAATGGACAATAACACAGAAAAGACGACACTGCTTGATTGTGTGTCGGTGCAGATCACACACAACAACACATCATGTGACCTCCGTGACGAGAGGACACAACGCTCACAGATCTTTTCTTTCTTTCACTTGTTTTTAGTTGATTGTTTTTTAATTGATTTAAAGTCTAAAATGAAATTGTCTTTAAACTCTATTAATGTCTGTAAAAGTGAATTCAGAGGAAACTTTTAACTTTTACACTTGAGTTGTTTCTAACTCACGTCTCTGTCGTTCTACTGGAGTAAAGAACATGTGGACTTTTCCTTCCTGTGCTTCAAATGACATCTGCACAAGGGGAACGAGGGAAAGTGAAGATTTGTCTGAAATGTGATTCGTCTTTTTCTTTTCCAGCTCAGCACATCATTTGTTCTTGAGACTTTCATTCACTCTAAGGAGAAGGTAAGTCACCTTTCATATTATTATAATTATTATTATTAACATTATTTAGATATTTACTGTGAGTTTATGGTCAAAGAGTGGATCCTACCAGCAGGTAGATCTATATCATCTAGAGATGAGTGACAGGGCGTAGAACGTCACTCAGTAGATGTCAAATCACACACACCATGTCTGATTGTCTTTATCAGGATCCATGAATTATTCTTATCAGTGAAAATATAGAAACAAATAAAGAGAAACATCCTAACTCACAATGTTTAAGAAATAAAGTCTCATCCTATCACCAAGTTCAGAGGAAATCTGTGAAGTGGTTTTTATTTAATCCTGCTGACAAACAAACCTCTTTGGTGGAGAGAACGATTGTCAGATTGTGTGTCTGTATTCATATTGTGTGTGTGTGTGTGTGTGTGTGTGTGTCCAGCCCACCATGCTGCAATGGATCGAGCTCCTGACCAAACAGTTCAACAACAGCCAGGCCGCCTGCGAGGTTGGTTCACAGCTCTTTTGTTTCTCAGTGCAGAAGGCTTTTGTTTCTGAGACGCACTGGAAACCAGTTGTGTGTTTTCTTTTTCAGTGGTTTTTGGATCGAATGGCTGATGACAACTGGTGGCCGATGCAGATCCTGATCAAGTGCCCCAACCAGATAGTCAGACAGGTGAGTTACTGGTCAGGGTGGGTGCAGGTCTTGTGGGAACAGACGACCCCTGAATCTGCACAGTCGTGTTCAAAACTCTCTGTAATTGATTCTCATGCTCACTGGGACTGGGAAGCCACGCCACGATTTGACATCTACTGAGTGACGTTCTACGCCCTGTCACTCATTAGAGTGAGAGAGTGGGTTTACTTTGTAATCGTAAAGTTAATGATAAGATGGTTAAACTCTGTGTTTTTAACAGATGTTCCAGAGGTTGTGTATTCACGTCATCCAGAGGCTGCGGCCGGTTCACGCCCACCTCTACCTGCAGCCCGGCATGGAGGACGGGTACGTGGCTCCTGATTGGTCGTTTTGGCCAAATCATTATTTCTGAATGAAGTTAAATCTTTTTAATAGCAAAATGTCGGGAGATTATCTGGAGTCCCCCCCCCCCCCCAACGGAGAGGAGCCGTGTGCTGAGGGAACTGTAATTGTGTCTTTGATGTGATCTAAACGTGTTCTCCCCTCTGGTGTCTCAGCTCTGACGACATGGACGGACCGGTGGAGGACATCGGGAGCCGGTCCTGCGTCACGCGCTTCGTTAAAACCCTCCTGTCCATCATGGAGCACGGAGTCAAGCCCCACAGCAAACACCTGACCGAGTACTTTGCTTTCCTCTACGAGTTCGCCAAGATGGGAGAGGAGGAGGTGAGTGTGTAGAAAATACTCTTAGAAAGAGGAGCAGCTCAAAGGGGACGTGAAGGTTCACAGATGAAAATCAGTGACGCTCACAACAAACAGATTGTGTGATTTGATTTCAGTGTAACAGTCGTTTTGAAGGAGTTCCTGTTGTGTCCACAGAGTCAGTTCTTGTTGTCACTACAAGCCATTTCCATCATGGTGCATTTCTACATGGGAACCAAAGGCCCCGAGAACGTGAGTTAAAACACCGATTCATTTACAACAATTGAGTATCAAGTCACAAATGATCAGTCACAGGAGGAACAGAGTAGAACCTGACTTGTGTAGATTTATGATCCAAACTACTACACAATCTACTGAACTTCAATTTATAAAGTATTAATATTTTGATGTCAGCAGCCGTGTTGTACATTCCACTCTTATGAACACCAGATCTCAACATGTCACCTTGTGGGAATTACTTCAAACAAGGAACAAACGTTGAGTTGGACTGATTTCATTTTGGTGTTCGAAAGGTCAAAGGTCAAGGTCACTGTGACCTCTGATCACCTTTTTAACCTCGTGAACATGCTTCTTGTGAGGATCCTTCAAATTGGGATCAAAAGTTCAATTAGACTCAAGAGCTGAGAACTTTTTTTTAATATATAGAAACTGCACTGGTTGTACTGGGCAGTGATTCCAGTTCTCAGGTGAAATGCAGCAGAGTAGATCAGTGGAGCTCTTGAACTGTACATGACGAGTGTGTGCTCCTCAGCCTCAGGTGGAGGTGCTGTCAGAGGAGGAGGGAGAGGAGGAGGACGAGGAGGAGGACATCTTGTCTCTGGCGGAGGAGAAATATCGTCCTGCCGCTCTGGAGAAGATGATCGCCCTCATCGCCCTGCTGGTGGAGCAGTCCCGGTCTGAGAGGTACGAGCCCACTGGGAACTTTGAAGCTTTGGTCTGTGAGCGACTGAAGCTGATGGTGTTTGTTCTGTGAGCGACTGACGGAGACTCTGATGGTGTTTGTTCTGTGAGCGACTGAAGCTGATGGTGTTTGTTCTGTGAGCGACTGACGGAGACTCTGATGGTGTTTGTTCTGTGAGCGACTGACGGAGACTCTGATGGTGTTTGTTCTGTGAACGACTGACGGAGACTCTGATGGTGTTTGTTCTGTGAACGACTGACGGAGACTCTGATGGTGTTTGTTCTGTGAGCGACTGACGGAGACTCTGATGGTGTTTGTTCTGTGTGCGAGTGACGGAGACTCTGATGGTGTTTGTTCTGTGAGCGACTGAAGCTGATGGTGTTTGTTCTGTGAGCGACTGACGGAGACTCTGATGGTGTTTGTTCTGTGAGCGACTGACGGAGACTCTGATGGTGTTTGTTCTGTGAGCGACTGACGGAGACTCTGATGGTGTTTGTTCTGTGAGCGACTGACGGAGACTCTGATGGTGTTTGTTCTGTGAGCGACTGACGGAGACTCTGATGGTGTTTGTTCTGTGAGCGACTGACGGAGACTCTGATGGTGTTTGTTCTGTGAGCGACTGACGGAGACTCTGATGGTGTTTGTTCTGTGTGCAGACATCTGACTCTGTCCCAGAGCGACATGGCGGCGCTGACCGGAGGGAAAGGCTTCCCCTTCCTCTTCCAGCACATCAGAGACGGAATCAACATCCGACAAACCTGCAACCTCATCTTCAGCCTCTGCCGCTACAACAACCGCCTGGCCGAGCATGTAGGTGACACACACACACACACACACACACACACACACACACACACACACACACACACACACACACACACACACACACACACACACACACACACACACACACACACACACACACACACACACATATTTTCTCAATATCTACAAGTCTTCTTAAATTTGATTTGGCTCTTACTTATATCAGACTTTGCTCAAATTTGACCCAAAGAATCGTTTTGAGAGATATTTTAAGAGATGTGGGTTTTTAGAAATTCTTCAGATCTCTGCTCTGATGCTCGTGGTTTTTAATCTCCTGATTGTTTTCTGTGCAGATCGTGTCGATGCTCTTCACCTCCATCGCCAAGTTGACTCCAGAGGTAAGAAGCAGCAGACCAGACTCTTCACTCACATCGTCTTTGTTAGTGTCGGCCTTCATCCCTCTGATTTTCATGAATGTTTTAATATATTGTTTAATATAGAATTCATCATTTTCAAATATAAAATGGTCTGTTCCCTCAAATATAAATTAAAACAGAAAAGTCAGTAACCTGCAGACAAACAGACGTTGTCATCACATGTTGGTCTTCTGTGTGTTTGCTTCTTCCAGGCTGCTAACCCTTTCTTCAAGCTGCTGACCATGCTGATGGAGTTTGCTGGCGGACCCCCGGGGATGCCCTCCTTCGCCTCCTTCATCCTGCAGAGGATCTGGGAGGTAAACTCATCCGTCAGCCGTGGCTCCTAACGAGGCACCACGTGTAGTAGAAACAGCTGGTTGGGTCAGGGTTGTGTTTCACTTCTACAGTCTCAGAGCTCCCCTGTGTGTCCTCCTCCAGGTGATCGAGTACAACCCGTCCCAGTGTCTGGACTGGCTGGCTGTCCAGACTCCCAGGAACAAACTGGCCCACAGCTGGGTTCTGCAGAACATGGAGAACTGGGTGGAGCGTTTCCTGCTGGCACACAACTACCCCCGAGTCCGAACATGTAATTCAAAGTTTACCTCCTGCCGTGCCTCTACTGCTGGGTCTCCTTCATGTGATTTACACTGATGGATTCAATTGAGACCAAACTTTATTTACAAATGTGCAGGAAACACTGTTGAATCTCAATCTGTGAAACCCACTCACACCAGTAGACACCAGTAAACTAAAACAGTGCAAATACATGAGTTAAAGTGCAGCTGTGAGGACACTGGTTGGTTCTCTCCTGATCCTGAGTCTGTTTCCTGCAGCGGCCGCCTACCTGCTCGTCTCCCTCATCCCCAGCAACTCCTTCCGCCAGATGTTCCGCTCCACGCGCTCGCTCCACCTGCCGACCCGGGAGCTGCCGCTGTCGCCCGACACCACCGTGGTCCTCCACCAGGTCTACAACCTGCTGCTGGGGCTGCTGGGACGCGCCAAGCTGTACGTGGACGCCAGCGTGCACGGCACCACCAAGCTGGTGCAGTACTTCAGCTTCATGACCTACTGCCTCATCTCCAAGACGGAGAAGCTCATGTTCTCCGGATACTTCATGGACCTGTGGAACCTCTTCCAGGTACGTCTCAGGGATTTGCTTTTGTTTGAACCAACAGGTAAACTGTCCATGTGGAGGGAGGAAGAGGCGGGGCCTATTGACTGAAGTACATAGGCTCTCTCTCTCTTTTTACTGTATCTACGTTCATAACCAGAAAGTTGTGTTTGTGTTTCGTGTGGAGAAACTCATCAGATTGTAAACGTGTCTCTGGAGGACATGAGACGTCTTCACGTGAAGCCCAACATGTTGGCTGCTGTCCCCAGAGACAAATTCATCTTCAGAGGATAGATGATCCCAGATTCATTTCATTTTAATACTCGGCTTATTTATTTGGTTGAAGGATTTATCAGTTTGACAAAGAGAATATTTGGATGAAGATGTGACCTTTGGCTCAGGAAACTAAAATTTTTGAATATTTATTAATTCATTAAGTTTTTAAGACTGACGGCCTTCGCTCACTCGACACGTCGTTTAGTTTTTCGCGTACGAATGTTGTTTGGATTTGTTTGTAAACAGAATTGAGAACTTTTACAAAGAAATTCATTCTTGTTCAAACTGTTGAACCTTCTGAAATCTGTGGAGCCAGTGAATCTCCCAACGTTCTCCTTTCTTTGTCAATATCGGGTTTACGCAGGTATTTTGTATAATTATTTATTTTAAGGAAAAGGAGCAGATCATCATCACTATCTTTTCCAGATGCACTAGATCCCGTTTCACTTGATGTCACCAATGTCACCATGACATTCGAAGGCCTCTATAGTGAAAATACTTCCTTCCCTGACTCGTGCTCTCTCCTGGTGTGAAGCTTCTGTCCTGTTGACCGTGTTCTTCCCTCTTCAGCCCAAACTGTCGGAGCCGGCCATCGCCACCAACCACAACAAGCAGGCGCTGCTGTCCTTCTGGTACAACGTGTGCGTGGACTGTCCGGAGAACGTGCGGCTGGTGGTGCAGAACCCGGTGGTGACCAAGAACATCGCCTTCAACTACATCCTGGCCGACCACGACGACCAGGAGGTGGTGCTCTTCAACCGCGGCATGCTGCCCGCCTACTACGGCATCCTGCGCATGTGCTGCGAGCAGTCGCCCGCCTTCACCCGGCAGCTCGCCTCCCACCAGAACATCCAGTGGGCCTTCAAGAACCTCACGCCACACGCCAGCCAGTACCCCGGGGTGGGTTTCTGTTCAGCATCAAATTCACTTTGAAACTCTTGATGTGTTTAATCTTCTTCTCAGGAACAAAATCCTATTATTTGATTTTTCTTTAAATATTTCATAATTTACTCTGAGAACTGTCACAGTGAATAAATCACCAGCACCACTGACCTCGGACACGGCTAACGGCTAACAGCTAACAGCTAACTGTTTAAACACATGAACTCCTATCAGACGAGTCGGGGGCTTCAGAATAAAAGCACCTGTGGTTCTGCTTTGGTTCATTTCATTATAACAGAACTTTATTCAACTTCATTAGAAAAATACTTTATTCACCTTTATCACATAACTGTATTTGACTTTCAGTAACTGTAACAGTACTTTGTTAAAATCCCAGATTTTTCATCTGCTCAAGTGAAACTTACGTTAATCAAATCACAACAAACTTTATATCAGTATAAAAAATATCAAATAAGATCTTACCAACTATCAAGGATAAATAAATCCATAGTACATAGTATTTATCGTATTAATGATATAACAGTAATCCATCTTCTGTGCTGTGTGCTGCCCCCTGCAGGCGGTGGAGGAGCTGTTCAACCTGATGCAGCTGTTTGTTGCTCAGCGAGCCGACATGAGAGAAGAAGAACTCGAGGACGTCAAACAGTTCAAGAAAACCACGATCAGCTGTTACCTGCGCTGCCTGGACGGACGCTCCTGCTGGACCACGCTCATCAGGTCAGGACACACACAGACACACACACACACACACACACAATCCCTTTGATATGCTGGGCTGATCTAAACGGTGGTCCTGCTGTTCCTCTCAGTGCCTTCAGGGTTCTGCTGGAGAACGACGAGGACCGGCTGCTGGTGGTGTTCAACAGAGGACTCATCCTCATGACTGAAGTAGGTCCAGGGAAAAGAATGAAGTTTCATCTCAGTCCTCGTGTTTAACTTCACATTTTATGCTTTTATGCTAAATATTGACGCAGGAACATGTGTCAGTGTAGTCGGGTGTGAACTCAGCTGAACTGTGTGCGGCTGTTGGTTTATTAAGAAGAGGCTTCTCTCTCTCTCTCTCTCTCTCTCTCTCTCTCTCTCTCTCTCTCTCTCTCTCTCTCTCTCTCTCTCTCTCTCTCTCTCTCTCTCTCTCTCTCTCTCTCTCTCTCTCTCTCTCTCTCTCTCTCTCTCTCTCTCTCTCTCTCTCTCTCTCTCTCTCTCCCTGCAGTCGTTCAACACGCTGCACATGATGTACCACGAGGCCACGGCCTGCCACGTCACCGGGGACCTGGTGGAGCTGCTCTCCATCTTCCTGTCGGTGCTCAAAGCCACGCGGCCCTACCTGCAGCGCAAAGGTCAGCCCCCCCGCCGGCCTCACCACGCCTCAGTGATGACCTTTGACCTGTGTTTGTTTGTCCCTGAGCAGATGTTTCTCTGTCTTGTCCAGATGTGAAGCAGGCTCTGATCCAGTGGCAGGAGAGGATCGACTTCGCCCACAAGCTGCTCACCCTCCTCAACTCCTACAGCCCCCCCGAGCTCCGCAACGCCTGCCTGGGTAAATCCACCCGTTTCTCTGATGTTCACTTGTTTACAAATATTACAACCTGTGTGTACAACCAGATCCATGAAAAGCCTTTCTGTGAGGTGTGTTGTTTGAGGAGATGTTTCTTCTTCTGCTTCTCCCAGACGTTCTGAAGGAGCTGGTTCTGCTGAGTCCTCACGACTTCCTGCACACGCTGGTTCCCTTCCTGCAGCACAACCACTGCACCTATCACCACAGCAACATCCCCAGTGAGCCTCTTCCTCCTCCTCCTCTTCATCGCCTCCTCTTGGTGGATTTGAATCTTTAATGACCAGTTTTTACAGGAGTCTCTGCATCTTCATCTTTTGATCTGAGCGTCAACGAAGAATCTACAACAGATAAAAACATAATCAGATTTAATTGCCAGTATTTCAGAAAAATCCAACACAAATGGTGACGACAATCGTACTTTGTGCAGGAAGTAGGTGAGGAAGGAGAACATCTGAACTAGAACATCACTTAGTAGAACTCACACCTCCATCAATGTAATAACTCAGAAGCTGCTTTCAGACCGAAGTCCGGAAAGTTTTCCTGGAGTGTATTTGTTGTATTGTGAGGAACCAGCAGGACAATGTGTGGAAGCTTCCCAGTGGACGTGTGGACGAGGTTTCTAACACGTGACGGACGTGAAACTGGAAGAACACAAACATCTCAGGATGAGACAACCTGCTGCTACACAAACTCTACACAACATGTCCAGATGATATTTTACACAGTTCATGTCAGAAAACACTCGATTGCGGTTTTCACCCCATGCTGGTGTCAGTTCAAGTTCCTCTTGTTGTGTGTTTGACTCTTGTGTGTGTCTGTGTGTGTTCTCAGTGTCGTTCGGCCCGTACCTGCCCTGCAGAGAGAACATCAAACTGATGGGAGCTAAAAACAACATCCGGCCTCCGAGACCCGAGCTCAACATGTGTCTCCTGCCCTCGATGGTGGAGAGCAGCAAGGTAAGAGGACAAGACGTGTCCACTCAGTCAGGTTCACCTGCAGGAAGCAGAGGTCAATAACCTGTCTCTCTCTCCCTCTCTCTCTCTCTCTCTCTCTCTCTCTCCGTCTCTCTCTCTGTCTCTCTCTCTCTCTCCCTCTCTCTCTCTCCCTCTCTCTCTCTCTCTCTCTCTCTCTCTCCGTCTCTCTCTCTGTCTCTCTCTCTCCCTCTCTCTCTCTCCTTCTCTCTCTCTCTCTCTCCTTCTCTCTCTCTCTCTCTCCGTCTCTCTGTCTGTCTCTCTCTCTCTGTCTCTCTCTCTGTCTCTCTCTCTGTCTCTCTCTCTCTCTACCTCTCTAACCCCCTCTCTCTGTCTGTCCCTCTCTGTCTATCTCCCATCCTCTCCCCCCTCTATCTCTATCTCTCTCCCTCTCCCTCCTTCTCTCTCTCTCTTTCTCTCTCTTTCTCTGTCCCTCTCTCTCCCAATATCTCCCTCCTTCTCTCTCTCTCTCCCCCCTCTCTCTCTTTCTCTAACCCTCTCTCTCTCCCCCCCCCTCTCACCCCCCCTCTCTATCTCTCTGTCTCTCTATGTCCCTCTCCCTCTCTCTCTCTCTCTCTCTCTCTCTGTGTCTCTCTTCCTCTCCCCCCCCCCTCTCTCTCTCTCTCTGTGTCTCTCTTCCTCCCCCCCCCCCCTCTCTCTCTCTCTCTCTCTCTGTGTCTCTCTCCCCCTCTCTCTCAGGGTAAAGACGAGGTGTATGACCGGATGCTGCTGGACTACTTCCTGTCCTACCACCAGTTCATCCACCTCTTGTGTCGCGTCGCCATCAACTGCGAGAAGTTCACCGACACTCTCGTCAAACTCAGTAAGAACCGTCTCTTTGTGTTGAATCACATGAAATCAATAATCAATAAAACGTACAGATACCTACCATGATGTCACATTAGTGCATAAGGTTCTATGTAACATCACATGACCTGTGTGTGTCTCAGGTGTGTTGATAGCGTACGAGGGACTTCCTCTCCACCTCGCTCTCTTCCCCAAGCTGTGGACGGAGCTCTGTCAGTCCCAGGTAAACGTCTCTGCCCTGTTGTCCTCCCTCGTCCGGGCGGCTGAAGACGCTGAGGTTGTGTTGTCGCTGACTCGCTCGTTGTGTAACGTTGTCTCCTCAGTCTGTTCTGGCGAAGACGTGTGTGAAGCTGCTGTGTGACGACCCGGCGTTCAGCGAGTACATCAAGTGCATCCTGATGGACGAGAGGACGTTCCTCAACAACAACGTGGCCTACTCCTTCCTCACCTACTTCCTGCACAAGGTGCCGTCGTCCTCACCATTTGTGTTCGATTCTTAATTTAGACATAACAGTGGAAATTTGTGTTTTCTTTTTATTTAGTCATGTACGGTTAAACTGTAAAATATGCAAAAAATGAGCAGGATGCTTCTGTCATTAGAAACCTTTCATATCAAAGACGTCTAGATTTATCTTCTGAGATAAGAACCCCCCCCCCCCCTTTGTGTGCAGGTCCAGGTCCTGTCTGGTCCCAGCTGCTCCAACCTCATCAGTGTTCTGGTGACGAACCTGCTGAGTGAGCAGAGCAGCCTGCAGCCCGAGCTCGCCGCTCACCGCCTGGAGCTCAGCAAGACCAGCGGCCTGCTGAACGCTGTACGCACACACACAGACACACACACACACACACACACACTCCCCTTGTTTCCTTCAGACACAAACCTCGTCTTCTGATTTGTGTCTCTGCTCCGTTAGGACCTGAGGGCGTTGGTGCTGCTGCTGTCCGTCCAGCCGCCTCAGGCCGTTGACCCCGCCCTCTGCCCCGCCCTCCAGGAGCTGCTGGGCCGCTGTCGTGTGTGCGTCCAGCAGCGCAGCGTGTTGGAGCTGGAGGCCAAGGACCACAAGGCCAAAGGTACAACACACTCTAACACACACACACACACACACTCTAACACACACACTGAGCATTTCAGTGTCATTTTTAGGTCTTAAGTCAAACCTCCTCTGAGAAAACAAAAAAGTAAAACTACATGTATTCAAGACGTTCTCTTCCTGATTGGTTCTCATCAGTCACATGACTTGACTAGCAGCTAACACTTCCTGTCAGTAGCACTTCCTGTCAGTAACACTTCCTGTCAGTAGCACTTCCTGTCAGTAGCACTTCCTATCAGTAGCACTTCCTGCTCTGACTCGTCACCTTCACTGTTCCTCCTTCAGAGGATCTACTTCCTGTTTACATCACATGACCACTCACGTTCACTGGTCATGTGCTTTAGTGTGGACAGTTTGAGTTCTTAATAATGAGGATTGTCTGTGTGTCTGTGTGTGTGTGTGTGTGTGTGTGTGTGTCAGCTGAGGATGAAGGTGCAACCCCGGTGAAGCGGCGGCGGGTGAGCAGTGATGACGACCGAGCCGGTGACACGTCAGCGCCGCCCTGTGTGGCCTCCACCTCCTCTTCCTCCATTCTCCCGCCCTGCAGCGAGCTGAGGCCCGACCACCAGGAGGCGCTGACGCCCACCAGCACCTCGGACACGGAGACCCGAGACTCCTCCTCGCTGATCGACCCGGGTACTGAGCAGGACCCGCCCTCCCCTGAGCCCGCCCCGGCATCCTCTGGAAACCTGGACTCCTCCCCCAAGGAGGAGAAGATGGAGGCTTCTTCATCGTCATCCTCCTCCTCGTTCTCCTCCTCCTCCTCCCTGCTGCAGGAGGCGTTTGTTCAGGGAGACGAACCTGAGCCGGCGCGGTGCGTGGCGATGGGGGAGGGGCCTCGGGAGGAGGGGCGGGGTGAGGCGATGATGTCAGGATCCTCAGAGGAAGTGAAGGAGGAGAAAGAAACGGCCGCCAAGGCCAGCAGCAGCTTGGCTCCGCCCCCCTCAGAGGACGCCACCTTCCCATCTGCCCTTGGCCTGGTGGGGGAGGGGTCAGAGGGCTGCAGTGGCCACGCCCCCCAGGCGTTTCCAAGCGCCGGCCCCCCCCCTGACATGCTGGACATGCTGTACAGGACGGTGGAAGCCACTATCGCCATAGTTACCAAACTGTCCGTAAAGGACCCCCCCTCCTCATGACATCACTAACTCACAGCCGCCATGAGATCTTCTTCTTTCTCTTTTAAAAAAAATCTGAATTCATCTCCGAGGGAGAAACAACGTTTTCCTGTTTTCCGGTTTCTTCTTCTTCTTCTGCTGTTTGTGTGCTGCTGCTCGTTGCCTTCAGCTGATGTTCAGTCGGAGGGTTTCTCCAGCTTCAGTGGCTCCTCCCCTTCCTGTCTCGCTCCGCTCACGTCCGACTTCGCAGCCGAGCCCTCGTTTGACGAAAAGAAGAAAAAGTCGTTCAAGCTATAGCACATTGATTTCAAAGGGCAAAAAAAAGGTTTTGTTCTGTTGGGGTTTTTGTTTGTGTGAGTGTGAGTGTGTGTGTGTGTGTGTCTGCGTGTGTGTGTGTGTGTGCGCGTGTGTGTTTTATACTGATTTGAATTTGTTTTGAAAAGTGATTTTATTTGAGGTTTGCTGTAACGGGGAAAGGTTTACAGGACTTTTGTCTCCTCTGTTTGTAATTTAATTTTATTGCATTTTTACTGTGTATGAAAACGGTCGTCCTCTGTGCCAGTTTTGTACTTTATGAACGAGGCAAAAGAAAACGTTGCCTTGATTTTTCTGTGGTTTCATTATCCAGAAATTAAGTTTACCTGTAAATTAAGAGAACCACAAGAAACTTGATTCTGTAAAGAATCCTCTCTAGTCATTGCCTGAAGGTGTATATGAAAACTATATAAATATATATATAAATATCTTTATATATATATGAGTATATAAAAGCGGTGCTTTATTTGACTGTGGTTGAAATAAAGCCGCCATGTTGGACCAGCTGGAGCTTTTATTTTCTTTACTGAAGTACATTCCATAATCTATTGTTTATTTTGGCTTCTTCTGCTGTGTTCTGATTCTCCTGATTTTATTTTAATAGAGAATAAATTAATAAAACAGTTTTAATAAGAAGAGTTGTGACCTGGGACTCGTCTGGAGCTGTGAGGCTTTTTCTTTCCTGTGTAGAAGTGGATTCTTTCAGGTTTGGTTTCTGCAGCGGAGACGAACAGGAAGAGAAACGATCATGTGACCTGAGAGTGAGTAACGTCTGAGTTGTGTTATGAAACTTTGACGAGTTGTCGGCTCCCGATCGTGAACCAGAGGTTGTGAAGCAGATTTGAGAAGAGAACAAATGAACTTCAATGAGCGACAGTGAGTTAAACCACGTGAACATTCTGACATCATCACATGACGATGACATGATGTTCACCATTAGCATGTTAGCTGTGTAGCTAACAGATGAGGAATTTAATTTATTACCTTATTTAATTACGGTTCATTGAATGTAAATAGATGAATTTAGATAATAGATAAATGTGTAAAGATGGACGACATGACAGCTGCCAAAAGTGCAGCTGATCGCCCCCTGGTGGCCAGCTGCAGTGTAGGTCAAACCCTCCATGTTAGCAGATGGGACATGGAACAAAAAATAAATCATGTTTAACAATGTTTTAAAGATGTTTTTGGTCATTTCAGGTCGTTCTTCTCTCTCTGATGTTCAAGTGTTTCTGATCAGTTTGGTTTTCATTAGTTATTTGATGATATGAGGAACGGGCTGAGACGTGATGATTGACAGCTGACACTGACTTCTGAATCCTGGATGTTCTCAGTTCCATCGTCCACCCTGAAGAACTCGTCCCTCAGTGAGACCTCAGGTTTGTTCTGCTGGGACATCGTGGACGTGATGCATAGTTTCTGTAAGACCTTGTAAAAGGGAATTACCCAGAGTGCACAGCGTTGAGGCGTGGGAGAACAAACCTGGAAGGAGCAACCAACTCTAAGCATCACTTTCTGACTCTTTATTTTCTGAACCAACTCATTTCTTCAGCTCATGTTTTAATCAGGAAACGTCAAAGTGGATGTTTGTGCTGTGAACACGTCTCTGCTCTTGTTCTCACAGCAGAAGTGTGGAGGTTCCTTCTCCTTTTCTTTATCTCCATCTTCAATCTGCACATCCGAGCGTTCATCGAGTTGGAACCGTCGTCTCACTCTGACGTGCAGGTCCTCGATGGAGACAACAGAAGAAAGAGGAAGCTTCCGTCCGTCTGTTCACGACAGAAACACAATTCTCAGCATTCAGATTTTAACTTGGTCCAAAACTGGTTTCAACAAACTGGTTTTTCTTTTCATTCTCATGTTCTCATCACTTCAGCAAAGTCGATTTGACTCAATGTGATTGACCTGAAACCGATTTCACTATAACAAGAACATTTGGTTTCAGGGGCGGCTCCTGGCGTAGACCACACAGGCGGTGGCGTGGGGCGCAAGATGCAGAGAGGGCACCGCAAGAGGCAGATTAATCATGATGTGATTCATGCAATGTTAACCAATGAAGTTACGTCACCCCATCGTACCGAAAACACACGGAAACTCGATTTTTAATGGTGTAAGATTTATATTATATCAATTATTAAATATGCATCCCATTCTTACGATTTCCTGGAGTTTTAATTTCCCCCATTTTTGCCCCCACATGACGAAATTTCTCCATCTTTAATTGTGTTATTAATCTACACACAAAGTCACACATCATTAATATTTATTTTTGTCAACAGTCAGTACAGCAGATTTCAGACTCTTTGTATATTTTATATATTTGTCTTGTTTTTTTACAGGCCTACATGCAGTATTTAATTTTAAACATTATTTTGTAAACTCGTTTTATTTACTTATGAATGTAACCTCAGTGAGTGAAGGAAGGAGTTTGTGTGTGTTTGTGCGTGCGTGTTTGTGTGTGTGTTTGTGTGTGTGTGTTTGTGTGTGTGTGTGTGTGTGTATGTTTGTGTTTGTGCATGTGTGTGTGTGTGTTTGTGTGTGTGTGTTTGTGTGTGTGTGTGTTTGTGTGTGTGTGTGTGTGTGTTTGTGCATGTGTGTGTGTGTGTTTGTGTGTGTGTGTGAGTGTGTGTGTGTGTGTGTGTGTGTGTGTGTGTGTTTGTGTGTGTGTGTCACAGCTTCATGAAGTGACAAGACAAAACAAGAGACGTGTGAAAGACAAGAAAAGACCTCCCATCGTCTCTGAAGTTCCTTATTTCAAACAGCTAAATGTTTGTTATCTTCCTTATTGTGAGGAATATGTTCATATAAGGTCACAGCACCGATCTGAGGGCGACTCCTGGTCGAGGTTTAACAATCTTCTCTCCTCCTCACATCGTTCAGTGACTCGTCCGTCTGAAGAGAACTCAACACGTCTGACGACTTCTCCAACCAAGGAGGTAAATACACTTCAGGTCATTTCACTCTAAAGGGAAACTTCAGTGATATTGAGTCTTTAGTGGCGTCTCTAATCTGACTCATTGTCAAGGTTTGATTTGATGAATGTTCTTCAGAAGCCAGGTCTGAAGTATGGAAGCAAAGAGCAGCCAAAGCTACAATTACTATGATCTGTATTTATTCTACACAGCCCTGATCACACCATGTTTGAGGCAGATGCCGATATTAGGGAGTCCAACAAATTCTGATTATCAAAAATAAATCGTCAGTGATTCCTGAGATGTCGTTATCGAATCTTTGTGACGAATATATGTAACTGAGGTTTGATTATTTATTTTTAATAGTTTAACAATTAACTTAAATAAATAAAAAGAAAACACATAAACAACCAAATATATAGAACCTGAAATAAGAAAAACTCTTTTAGATAAAATGCTTATTGTTTATTGTGTAAAGTAAGTTTTCATATCGGGGACATAAACGAGAAATACATCTGAAGACTCTTATTGGCTAATGGTGAATGGGTGGAGCATCAGTTATACATATATACATGTATATATACAAACTGTACTTACTGTATTATTCTCTATAACACAATGTCTTTAAAACAACACAAATCTATAGTTTCACACAAACCACAATTATTTTTTACTTTTAGTTTGAGGTGAAAACTATTTACACGATTCATCAAAGTGTCTCCATTGAAACCACATTTGGATCTGATGTAAATTACAAATATCAGTTATTGCAAAGATCAGTCTATTGAATATGATTATTTACATCTAATCCATAAATTAGAAGAAATTTTATTTGAAATCTACAAAAATGTTGAAAAGTCCTGATCTGGGTTCAGATACCATGTTAATAAACCTGATCTGAGTTCAGATACCATGTTAATAAACCTGATCTGGGTTCAGATACCATGTTAATAAACCTGATCTGAGTTCAGATACCATGTTAATAAACCTGATCTGGGTTCAGATACCATGTTAATAAACCTGATCTGGGTTCAGAAACCATGTTAATAAACCTGATCTGGGTTCAGATACCATGTTAATAAACCTGATCTGAGTTCAGATACCATGTTAATAAACCTGATCTGGGTTCAGATACCATGTAAATAAATCTGATCTGAGTTCAGATACCATGTTAATAAACCTGATCTGAGTTCAGATACCATGTTAGTAAACCTGATCTGGGTTCAGATACCATGTAAATAAATCTGATCTGAGTTCAGATACCATGTTAATAAACCTGATCTGGGTTCAGACACCATGTTAATAAATCTGATCTGGGTTCAGATACCATGTTAATAAACCTGATCTGAGTTCAGATACCATGTTAGTAAACCTGATCTGAGTTCAGATACCATGTAAATAAACCTGATCTGGGTTCAGACACAATGTAAATAAACCTGATCTGGGTTCAGATACCATGTTAATAAACCTGATCTGGGTTCAGACACCATGTTAATAAATCTGATCTGGGTTCAGACACAATGTTAATAAACCTGATCTGAGTTCAGATACCATGTTAATAAACCTGATCTGGGTTCAGATACCATGTTAGTAAACCTGATCTGGGTTCAGATACCATGTTAGTAAACCTGATCTGAGTTCAGATACCATGTTAATAAACCTGATCTGAGTTCAGATACCATGTTAGTAAACCTGATCTGAGTTCAGATACCATGTTAATAAACCTGATCTGAGTTCAGATACCACGTTAATAAACCTGATCTGAGTTCAGATACCATGTTAATAAACCTGATCTGGGTTCAGATACCATGTTAATAAATCTGATCTGGGTTCAGATGGCCGCCCGGAGCCGGATCACGGTTCTGCTGCTGCTCTTCCTCCTGTCGACTGAACACAGTTTTGCTGTGAACCTGAACGAACTTGAACCGCTGGTAAAAGAACTCTTGAGCAAGTGAGTGAACTTCTGAATCCTGAACTGATGATGTTTACATGGACAGTGATGATTGTGATCTATAGTACAGGCAGTCACCAGGGGGCGATAAAGAGCTTTGTACGTGGTAACATACATGTTTAACCTGTTGACCTCATTTGACCCTTGTGGCAGGTACCGTGCAGAAGGTGTGTTCAGTCTGGCCGTGAGTATCCCGCTGAACCAGAACCAGAACCAGGACCAGAACCTGAAACAGGGTGCTTACCAAATCCAGAAAGTCCTCGAAAGTGACCCTGCTGCCAACGTGGAGAACAAGATCAACAACGGTGAAGTGTACGTCGGCAGCAGGGTGGTTGCAGCCAAGCCTGGGGGTGGTCTTCATGCAGAGTCACGCGTTGTGGACAAATTGAATCAGTTGTACAACAGTCCTCAATTCAATCAGGATGATTTGTTGCTGTTCTATGTTTACGCCTCCCCGTGTGTTGAACAATGTACAGATGAAGATCACCCGCTAAGCATCCTTAGAGGGTTAAATGAAATTCGGCGTTGGAATAACTGGGCAGTTGTGTTTTCTAAAATATTCAAGCCCAGAATTGGTCAGGAGAACACAGACATGGAGCGCGTTAGAGCCCTCAGGCGACTTGCAACGTACGGGTCTGGTAAGACCGAGAGTGACCTGGGTCCCATTGGTCTACAGAACATCTTCCGCTGTGACTATGAAAACCAACAGATGAAGTGTGTCAGCTGCTCAAGTGACGGTCAGGTGGCACAGACATGTGTGTCAGACGGTCCTCAGTCAGGTAGAGGTGGCTCCTCCTCACAGGGGGGGGCTCAGGCTAACAGGAATCCAGGTAGAGGTGGCTCCTCCTCACAGGGGGGGGCTCAGGCTAACAGGAATCCAGGTAGAGGTGGCTCCTCCTCACAGGGGGGGGCTCAGGATGGTTGGCTAGACCCAAAAAAAGGAAAAGGGGACAGAGTAAGAAGGGACATCAGTTATAACACAGGTGACAGCTCTGCTCACATCTCTGAGAGCAACAAGGGAGCTGAGGACGCCCCCTCAGTTGATGAGAATGGAAATGACGTTGCGACTGGTGAAAGTGTCTCTCTGTCCCCAACGGGCTCTGATGAAGGCAACGGAGGTGATTTAAGGACGGTAGTGGACGTATTGACCCCTCACATCGGCTTTGATTCTGGAGATGGAAGAGTGAGCAAGGGCAAAGGAAAAGTGAGCAAGGGCAAAGGAGGTAAAGGGAGAAGAAAGAAAGGGAAAGGAAAAAGGAGAAGAGGGAAAGGGAAAGGGAAAGGGAGAAGAGTTAAAGGAGGGAAAAGGAGAAGAGGGAAAGGGAAAGGGAGAAGAGGAAAAGGAGGACGAGGAGGGAAAGGTAAAAAGAGCAGGCGAGGGGGGAGAAGCAGAAGACGGGGTTTGGACCAGGACTGGATTTTTGCCTCCGATTTTTGAGAAGCAAACAAATGAACCTTTTCTGAACGACAGGACTGAGTCTGAGTTTAACACAACTAGCTTTGCTAACATGATCACGTGATAATGCCACGATTAGCGCGTTAGCTGTGCAGCTAACCAATGAGGCTTTGAGCTTTGAAGGAATTAAATATATTACTTTAGAATTGTATTGAGGTTCTTTGATTGTCTGTTAATAGATAAACTTTGATAATATTAAAAGATAAATGTATAAAGATGGACGACATGACAACCACAAAAATTAAAACCAAAGCACCTTGATCGCCCCCTGGAGGCTGGCTGCTGTACAGGTCATAAACTCCTCCTCCTCCTCCTCCATGTTAGCAGATACAAAAAACTATTACATTAAATAAATGTCTCTTAAAGATTTCAGTCACTTCAGGTCGTTCTTGTCTCACTGAAGTTTTCCTGATCAGTTTGGTTTATTTAGTTATTTGATATAAAACGAGACGTCCATGATATTTGGTTTCATTTGTGGACAGAGGCCGAAGTGAAGCTGCATCGTTCATCTTTATTTACAGACGATCATCTGAACCAACATCCACGACAACCTGCTTCTGTAATCTGTATAATCAAATCTATGTAAAATGCATCACTGATTTTCATGATGTTCTGTTTTCTCTTATTAAAGCTTTGCTCAGCATCAACTCTGGTCTCTCTGTGTGTGTGTGTGTGTGTGTGTGTGTGTGTGTGTGTGTGTGTGTGTGTATGCATGTTCTGTAATTGTAATATAATCCAATCTCATATAAAACACATTGTTTTGGTTTGTTTTCCTTTCAGTTCTTTCCACTGACTGGAACTGTCTCTTATCTGTTTAATCGTCTGACCCTCGGTCGTCTGTGATATTACAACATTTCTGAGAACGTGTTTGTTGACACTCGACTACAAAATACAGATGAACACAACAAGAAGTTCTTATAATGACTTCATACGATCAGATGTATAATAACAATAAGCACTCTGACTGTAATGAACACGGAGGAGGAGATTCCGTCTGTGCACCATGATGACGATGAAGCAGATTCAGCTGAATGTGATCTAAGGTCACTTGGACTCAAACAGAAATACTGAACAGTGATTAACCAGATCGGTTCAACGTTCAAGGTTTCCCACAATGCATCAGTCAACATCGTGCCTATATATATATATATATCAGAAATTTAGACGCAAATAACAAACTTCGGAACGAGCAACAGACGGTAACAGTTCTTCTATTATCTCTAGAGATGAAAACAGAGAAAACCGAGAAAACAGAGATATTTCATAATCATTGGTTCTATTATTACTCAATCTTTTTTATTTTGAACTAATTTTGTCAATAATTGTTATGACTGTCATTGTTGTCGTTATTATTCATATACTTGTATGGTCAGTGTGCTTGTTGGATGATTTACAGCTGAATATCGAGCTCAGGCTGACGGGAAGAGTCGCTCATCAAATATTGAGTTTGTCCTCTGATCTCTGATCAGACTCAGAAACGGGGTCAGCAGTGATGTGCACGTGAAAACATCTGCAGCCCAAAGCTGGTAGCTGTGCACGTTCTGTCTGTTTACACATGAACATGGAATATATCTGTTTTTAAGTTATAATATCATGTCCCTGTCAATGGTCATATACATTCTACATATATATGCATTTCTAAATGTGTGTGTAAGACTCTGTATCTTTCAGGGCAGTTCAACAATAAACATCTTTGACTATTTTCTGTTAAAAGCTTCATTGCTTTGCACAGTGAAATGAATCAAACAGAGACATTGACCAGTGTTTGATGAGGACAGACGGTCCAAGGTGTCCCACAATGCTTCAGTCCAAGGCTTTGAGACAAACACTGTATGTATATCAGACGTCAGCAGCAAAATCTACAGACTTCACCACACGCAACTGACTGTAAGTGACTGTTTCTCTATCAAAATCAGAAACTATTGAATGTACTAATGCAGATTTATTATTTAGTAAAATGAACCATTTCTCAGACAGGGTAAGAATTCCCATACTGGATCATTTTAACTGTAGACGGTGACTCTGCTGTAAACTTAACGTGATGAATGTTCGACATGTGACGCAGTAGATTTACATCAGTTTGTAAAAATATCCTCACAAACTGGAATTTATATTTTCTTCTATATTGATTAACCCTTTTGCTGTCCGTGCTGTGGAAGACGACCAGAGGCCGTGCATCGTGGGGCCCGGGATGGGGCGGGGGGGGCGTAGCGGCAGCGCTTTGACCCGCAGCAGAGGAGGAGGAGGAGGAGGAGGAGCAGCGGCCCTCCTCTCGGCCGTACGCCCTCGAGGACCATGCTATTTCTCCGTTTCCTGAAGGTCTCTCTTTCCACGGGTCCGGTGGTGGTGGTGGTTGAGCCGTGGTCTTCTTCTTCTTGTTCTTCATCCTCCAAGGATCAAGAATCTGCAGCAGCATCACCCACTGGGTCGTAGTCCTCGTCTCCGTCGTCTCCGTCTTCTTCTTTGTCAGTTTCTCGGTCTTGCTCTTGCGAGTCCTCTTCGGGATCAATCATCATCAATCAATCAAATTGTATTTCTATAGCCCATATTCACAAATCCTGATTTGTCTCATAGGGCTTTAACAATGTGAGACATCCTCTGTGCTTAACCCTCAACAAGACTCAGGAAAAACTACTTGAAAATCTTGAAGGATAACTTCAATACTATATATCAGTCCTGCTGCAATCATAGTCTACGGTCAGCAGCCAGCAAGATCATGATCCAGCATCTAGATCAGATCCACTATAGTCCACAGTCATTGTCCACTGCCACCAGTTAGGATCCATCATCAGCTGCCATCTCAGTCATGGTCCACCACCATTATCTGATGCCAACGTGATAAAGGATCCGCCATTCCCACTACGACCAGCCAGCACGATATAGAATCCACCAAACTGGATCCACCATTGTGACCTCTGATGCACGATCCACAAATCATAATCCATGGTGCGGCCACAGAGGCCCTGGATCTGCAGGCGATAAGGCAAAGGGACTCCGGGGAAGGGGAACAAGTCAGTAACATGTACTGATGAGATATGAATTACTTTGATGTGATAGGGATGAAGAAGAGGAAGGAGAAGCTGGAAAGAGAAGCTCCGTGTGTCATGGGTCATAACTTCCCTTTGCACCTCAGTGTCATCAGGGGTTTTGCCTTGTAATCAATGATACGATCAAGAGAAACACACCGTCTGCTATAAATGACCCACAAAGACACACACACACACACACTGGATCTATCCGACCCAGCAACAACACGAGGGTTAATTCTTTTTTATTATGAATGTATTTTGTCATGAATGATTATTGCTGTTACTGTGATTTAAACTATTGATACACTGGTCATCATCCTGGGTAGTACTAAGGGTATTTTCACTGTGTCTGTAATTCTATATTATTTCAGCATTATATGTGTATTATATTGTAATAATACTAATTATACTACTGCTACTCCTAATAATAATACATAATAAATGTATTTCTCTACTGTAATAACCACACTGATGTTCAAGTGTTCATTTGTCAGATCAGTTTGGTTTGAATTAGTTATTTGATGATATGAAAAGGGGCTGAGACGTAATGATTGACAGCTGAGACTGACTCGTGATTGGTCGATCGTCTGCAGCTGGATATCTGCTCCATGACGTCCTCCCCACAAGATGGCAGCATTCGTATCCAAGATACTTTGGCTTCATAGTGGAAGGAAGTCGAGATGACCACGTCCAAATTCATAGTTAGGCTGTGGTGATGATGGAAGTCGTGTCATTCTGTATATTTGAGTTGGTATTGCTACTTGAACTATGACCTAATGTGTGATTCTGCCACCTCTCTCTCTCTCTCTCTCTCTGTCTCTCTGTGTCTCTCTCTCTCTCTCTCTCTCTCTCTCTGTCTCTCTGTGTCTGTCTCTCTCTTTCTCTCTCTGGGATGTTGTACTCTCTAACCATCGAGCCTCTGCTCCATAAGCTAAGGAAGGTTTTAAAAGGTGTGTGTTTCCCCCAGTGTAGTGTATCTTTTAAATTATCTTTGTATGCAGAAGATCTTATCATACCTGTGACTACACAAAAAGACATTGATATTTTATCTGACACTGTAAATGACTTTGGTTTTATCTCTTCTGCAAAGGTGAGCGGGGGGAAGAGCGAGGCTCTGCTGGCCTGGAAGAAAGGAGGACTCCAATACCTCAGAGTGTCCTTTTCCTTCCTAAGGAGGAGGGGGGGCAGGGCCTGGTCCATCTGGCCAGCAGGGGCGCTGCCTTCCGCCTCCAGTTCGTCCAGAGATTACTGACCGGGCCAATGGACGCTCTGTGGAGACCTCTGTCCCGGCGCATCCTGCAACATTTGAACAGCCTGGGTCTGGATTTTATTCTGTCTTTAATGAGCGATAACAAGAGAGTCACCATCTCTTCCTGGTTCTTATCAGAGTGTTTTTAAAGTCTGGAACCTTTTTTTAAAAGAGCGAAGGCTACAAGGGGACTCCCTGCACTGGCTGCTGCAGGAGCCATGGGACCATTTTAGATCTCCCCCCCACCCCTCACCCTTTTCTTTTTGCTTTAGTGCTGATACTGAGTCTGATGTTTGTTTTCCTCTGTTAAATGAAATAAAGCAGAAACTATAATGTGCCTCACAGCTGATTATAAACTACCTGTGTGCTTGTTGGATGATTTACAGCTGAATATCGAGCTCAGGCTGACGGGAAGAGTCGCTCATCAAATATGGAATTTGTCCTCTGATCTCTGATCAGACTCAGAAACGGGGTCAGCAGTGATGAACCAACATCCACAACAACCTGCTGATGTAATCTATATAATCAAATCTATGTTAAATGCAACACTGATTTTCATGATGTTCTCTTTTTTCTTATTAAAGCTTTGCTCAGGATCCAGTCTGGTTTCTGTGTGTGTGTGTGTTTATAATCTTTTTAAGATTTTTACTATGACGGCCAACCAGTGCAACCTGTTATTACTTGTTGCTGGACGACCTAACTACCTAACTACCTAACTAACTAACTAACTAACTAACTTACGATCAGATGTATAATAACAATAAGCACTCTGACTGTAATGAACACGGAGGAGGAGATTCCGTCTGTGCACCATGATGATGATGAAGCAGATTCAGCTGAATGTGATCTAAGGTCACTTGGACTCAAACAGAAATACTGAACAGTGATTAACCAGATCGGTTCAACGTTCAAGGTTTCCCACAATGCATCAGTCAACATCGTGCCTATATATATATATATATCAGAAATTCAGAAGCAAATAACAAACTTCGGAACGAGCAACAGACGGTAACAATTCTTCTATTATCTCTAGAGATGAAAGAAATGTCATTTCATTCATAAACATATCAACAGATATATTTTATAGTCATTGGTTCTATTATTTCCCAATTTTAATCCTTTTAATATAATTTGTTTTATTTGAGTCTCATTGAATCATTTACTGTTACAGTATTTTTCTTACAATATTTTTACTAAATTTATTTGATCGTTAGTTAGTTTGTCATTATTATAATTATAATCTTCACTATCTCAGCATTCAGATGTAAACGTAAACAAGAAAGGTGATTTTAAATCTGTGTTCTTATTGTAAATTGTGAATCAAGTAATTTATAAAGGTTTTTTCAACAAATATTGAAAATGAAATGAAATGTAAACATTTACATTTTTTTATTCCATAACTATTAACTGAATTCTAAAATGTACTGATTAACTTTATTACATTTATAAATCCCTTGTTCAGGTGAATCTTTTACTCATCATTTAATATTCTATATATGGATTATTTTTATGATTTTTTATCTCTCTCTCCCCTCTCTGTCTCTCTCTCTGTCTCTGTCTCTCCCTCTCTCTTCCTTCTACCTCTCTCCCCCCTATTTCTCTCTCTTTCTCCCCCTCTCTCTCTCTCCCTCTCTCTTCCTTCTACCTCTCTCCCCCCTATTTCTCTCTCTTTCTCCCCTCTCTCTCTCTCCCTCTCTCTTCCTTCTACCTCTCTACCCCCTCTCTCTCTCTCCCTCTCTTCATTCTACCTGTCTCCCCCTCTCTCTCACTCTCTTCCCCCCCTCTCTCTCCCCCCTCTCTCTCTCTCCCTCTCTCTTCATTCTACCTGTCTCCCCCTCTCTCTCACTCTTTTCCCCCCTCTCTCTCTCCCCCTCTCTGTCTCTCCCTCTCTCTTCCTTCTACCTCTCTCCCCCCTCTCTCTATCTCTTTCTCCCCCTCTCTCTTCATTCTACCTCTCTACCCCCTGTCTCTCTCTCCCTCTCTCTTCATTCTACCTGTCTCCCCCTCTCTCGCCCTCTCTTCCCCCCTCTCTCTCTCCCCCCTCTCTCTCCCTATCTCTTCCCCCTCTCTGTCTCTCCCTCTCTCTTTATTCTACCTGTCTCCCCCTCTCTCTGTCTCTCTCCCTACGCCCTCTCTCACGCCCCTCTCTGTCTCTCTCCCTCTCGCCCCCCCTTTCTCTCCCTCTCTCCCCACCTCTCTCTCCCTCTCTCTCCCCCGCCCGCGCTCTCTCTCTTCCCACCTGTCTGTCTCGCTTTGTCTCTCTCCCTCTCTCCCCTATCTCTCTCCCCCCCCCCCCCCTTCTCTCTCCCCCCCCCCCCCTCTCTGCAGCACAGAGCTGAAATGGAAGATCTTGGGAGACGTTCCACTCTGTCGTTCTCTTTCATCCTCTGTTTCTCACTGTGGCTCACGCCTGGAGAAACCTACAACTTTTGGGATCAATGCATTGACGAATGTCCGGCGAAGTATTTCACCTCCACGTACAATGTGCGATGTTCCGACAGGTGTGAAAAGCGTGGTTCTGACTACTACTGGTGCCATTCCGAAGAGGGCTGGGACTACTGCTCACCAGGAGAGAACATTGATTACAAAGGCAGCTACTGTAGCAATGCCTGTGGGAAATATGGAGAAAACTTCTACAGGTGCTTGTTGTGGGGAGGATCCTGGAGCAATTGTGGTCGGGTGGAGCCGAGAGCAATGATTTACTACACCAGGTATCAGAAAGAATGTGTTGACAGATGTCAGTACTATGAGTCAGATGATTACTTCTGGTGCCATGATGGAGATGACTGGGAGTACTGCTCACCTCTACAAGACCACACCTACAAGAATGAGCCGTGTCGCTTCAATCACCAGTGTGGAAGCCATGGTGAGAGTTACACCTGGTGCTACACAACATTCAACAACGACTGGGATTACTGTGGAGTGATCAGTCCAGGAGAGTGTGGGTTTTCCCAGACGTCCCGCGCCAAACGACAACCCGGTAATCCAAAAGTGATCTGTACCAGGGAAGACAACAACAACAGGAGAGTGACCACTTTCAGAGAAGAAGGATCTTCTAGTAACATCGCTCCAACCAACAGAAGGTTACGCAACGAAGCCGTAGACTTAATCAACCGATGGGACAACCAGGGCTTGAGTGACCAGTCCAGTTCCGAGTTGATAACCTCGAGCAATCTTCGCCTTGACAACCAGGGACTGTGCAACAGGAACAATCAGCGGTGTTACAACCTGCAAATCCAGATCAACGGACCACGTCGTCCTGGACACAGCACCACTGTGGCACATATCATAGTTCCTGTGGACACGTCAGCTGAATACATGCGTTTGGCCTTCAGGGAGAGTTTACAGCGTGAGGTCGGTGTGGTGGTGGAAGTCAACGAAGCATCCACCTCCACAAACAACGACGGAGCATCCACCTCAAACAACAACCAGAAGTGTTGTAGACGACGTAAAAATTAACGTCACTCAAACGTGTGTAGCTGATGATTGACAGACACACGGTAACTGCCTCATGTCAGAGGCAGAGTGAGTGAGTGAAGCTCTCAGTTAGCAGAAGTTGTGTCTTAATCGGTTTTCAATCAGTCTTTATCAATAATCGCTCAATACCAGAGAATGATTTGTATCATTTGTCTTCTTAGTGCTTCCTGCTGATGAAGTGGTTCTGTTGGCTTCATCGGGCCGGGACCTCTCGTGCTCACTGCGGTGGTTTGTGTAGTTCTACTGATTAACACAAGTGTTCTGCATCAAAACAAATCAATGACACATCTCTGCTTTAGTTTAACGAACATTTTATTCTGCATGTTTTATTTTGAAACTCACATTTTGTCCTATCCGGTGACTTCCCTTCCTGGACCTCCTGTGTGTCCTGTGATAAACAGGTGATGTTCTCTCTGCCCCTTCGATCGCTGCTCGTGAGGCTGCGACACACTTTAAACCAGATTGTCACCTTTGACCCTCGCAGGCTCATTCCTGACATGAACCATGTTTCACATCCACGGGAATTGGCTCAGACAGAAAACAGCAAAAGCCAATGAGAAGGTTGTGTAGTTTTACAACCGGGCTAAACAATAAAACTCAGCTTCAGCTCATGCTACAAACTGTGTCAGCCTATTCAGCCTCTAAGCCACGCCTCCATGTTTGTTTCCCTTCTGAGTCTGATCCCCCCCACTGGGCACAAGGCTGCCTAAAAAATTATAAGATCATTTCAACTGTCATTGTGTCAGAAATCTTTCGTCCCTGAATTACAATGTGAAACCAGAACTAACCAGATGAAACTATAGAACAAACACACAAAGCTTCAGACGCTCAGTGAGAAAAACATCTTCAAAGAGTCTCTGACTGAAACGTTGATCAATTCACTCCGATTGGAGTGAGTGGAGGAGTCTTATAATGTGTTTCTTTTTGCTTTAGTGCTGATACTGAGTCTGATGTTTGTTTTGCTCTGTTAAATGAAATAAAGCAGAAACTATAATGTGCCTCACAGCTGATTATAAACTACCTGTGTGCTTGTTGGATGATTTACAGCTGAATATCGAGCTCAGGCTGACGGGAAGAGTCGCTCATCAAATATGGAATTTGTCCTCTGATCTCTGATCAGACTCAGAAACGTGGTCAGCAGTGATGAACCAACATCCACGACAACCTGCTGATGTAATCTATATAATCAAATCTATGTTAAATACAACACTGATTTTCATGATGTTCTCTTTTTCTTATTAAAGCTTTGCTCAGCATCCACTCTGGTATCTCTCTGTATGTGAGTGAGTGACTATATAGATAAGGGGTTCTCAAAATGGTGGTTGACCAAAAGAGTAACGCCTTCCTGTGGGCTCCTAAGATGGCTGTTTGGCCCCCTAAAGTTAACAGCCCCCCCCCCCTTTCTTCAGAAGTGGTTTTACAACTGGTAGCGGGGGAAGGTTTAACTAGGTGTAGAGATATGCGTGTGTCTGCATTGATGTTGAACAGATAATGAGAGAGTCAGAAAGAAAGCCTGTGGGAAGCCTAACTAGCCTTAACTTTCATTTAACTTATTACTACAATATCACAGCATATATCAAACTTACAAACTCCACACAGAATCAAATAGACATTCCTGCCTAGTCTAGTATCATTATTAAGCCCAGATTATGTTACCAGTCCGAGGGAAAGGGGAAAAGAAGTTGCAGTTTAGTTCAGTGCAATTCGGTGAAGTCTCCGGTTGGTCGTAAGGTTTCTGCATTTGCGGTTCTGTTGAGCTGTGACGCTCTTGCTTGTTGAATCTTACCGACAGGACATAGAGTCGCTGCTAGGAGTTTGGAAAAGCTTGATTTGAGAGGAGGTTTCCTTGAGAAGATGAGCTGGAAGCTGCAACTCTGTGTTCCTCTCGTTGGATGCGAAGAGAAGGGTTGAGCTGGAGAAATCAGGTTTCTCCCTCTCTCCGTTGCAGGAGGAGAAGCCGGCAGCCTCACTCCTTGAAGAGTTGTGGAAAAGAGGAAGAATTGGGGCAGACATTGGGTTCAATTGGCCTGGTGACCTCACAGGTCATGGGCCAGAGTGACCAATAGGAGTTAACCCTTGAGGTTTTTCACACGTCGGTGTGAAGTTGTCCAGACCCTTGAAACCTTCAGAACAAAAAGCCATGTGGCCTCAGGCTTTTGACTAGACATGAAGGCCGAAAAATAGGCCTTTGGTTTCATAAAAACGTGCGTATATATATATCAGAAATTCAGAAGCAAATAAAGACTTCGGAACGAGCAACAGACGGTAACAGTTCTTCTATTATCTCTAGAGATGAAAGAAATGTCCACGTCTGAGGGGACGCAGTCGATTCAATTCATAAACATATCAACAGATATATTTTATAATCATTGGAAATATTATTACTCAATTTTTTTATTCTGAATTTTTTTGGTTAATATTGATATGACTGTCATTGTTGTCGTTATTATTCATATACTTGTATGGTCAGTGTGCTTGTTGGATGATTTACAGCTGAATATCGAGCTCAGGCTGACGGGAAGAGTCGCTCATCAAATATTGAGTTTGTCCTCTGATCTCTGATCAGACTCAGAAACGGGGTCAGCAGTGATGTGCACGTGAAAACATCTGCAGCCCAAAGCTGGTAGCTGTGCACGTTCTGTCTGTTTACACATGAAAATGGAATATAACTGTTTTTAAGTTATAATATCATGTCCCTGTCAATGGTCATATACATTCTACATATATATGCATTTCTAAATGTGTGTGTAAGACTCTGTATCTTTCAGGGCAGTTCAACAATAAACATCTTTGACTATTTTCTGTTAAAAGCTTCATTGCTTTGCACAGTGAAATGAATCAAACAGAGACATTGACCAGTGTTTGATGAGGACAGACGGTCCAAGGTGTCCCACAATGCTTCAGTCCAAGGCTTTGAGACAAACACTGTATGTATATCAGACGTCAGCAGCAAAATCTACAGACTTCACCACACGCAACTGACTGTAAGTGACTGTTTCTCTATCAAAATCAGAAACTATTGAATGTACTAATGCAGATTTATTATTTAGTAAAATGAACCATTTCTCAGACAGGGTAAGAATTCACATACTGGATCATTTTAACTGTAGACGGTGACTCTGCTGTAAACTTAACGTGATGAATGTTCGACATGTGACGCAGTAGATTTACTTCAGTTTGTAAAAATATCCTCACAAACTGGAATTTATATTTTCTTCTATATTGATTAACCCTTTTGCTGTCCGTGCTGTGGAAGACGACCAGAGGCCAGCGCGCGGTCATCCTCCTGCAGCTGTACGTTCGGAGGCTAGGTCACCACCGCGGGACATCGTGTGCATCGTGGGGCCCGAGGGGGGGGGGGGGACCCCTATGGGCGTAGCGGCAGCGCTTTGATCCGCAGCAGAGGAGGAGGAGGTGGAGGAACAGCCGAGTGGGAGCGTCACACTCCAGCGTGCTCCTCTTTCCAAGCCTTCGCCGCTGAGCTCCACAAAGTGTTCGGAGAAGCTTCCCGAGGTCCGGACGCTTCAGGAGGGCTTCGGGGTCTGAACCAAGGGTCTCGTTCAGTGGTCGATTACTCCATCCACTTCCGCACCCAGGCTAGCTCCAGCGAGTGGAACCAGGCTGCCCAGTGCGACGCATTCCTGATGGGGCTCGCTGACTACATTAAGGACGAATTGATTTCATACGAACTTCCCTCCACTCTCGACGGCATCATCAAGCTGGCGTCCCGCATCGACCGTCGCATTCAAGTGAGACAGCGGGAGAGACATCAGGGGCTCGCGGGACGACGCCAGCCTGCCCCGTCACCAGCGGCTTCCAGGGTATCGATGCTTTCTGGCAGCCGGTCTTCAGGGGAGCCTGAACCCATGCAGGTGGATCGGGCCAGTCTAACTCCAGAAGAGAGGAGGAGACACCGCGAGGGGAACCTCTGCCTGTATTGTGGCCAAGCGGTACACTTTATCTCCGGTTGCCCGCTAAAAGGTCGGGCTCACCAGGAAGGAAGGAGTTCCTGGTGAGTCATACATCTAACTCCTCCTCCAACCCACGATCTCTGTGCCAGGTCCGCCTGCTACTGCCTGAGGGATCCCAGACCCTCGCCACCCTTATTGACTCTGGCTCTGATGCCAACATTATGGATTCTAACCTAGCTCTGCAGCTGGGTGTCGGTCAGTTTCCCCTGCCAGTCTCCAGTCTCCACCAACGCGCTGGATGGCCGACTTCTGGGAACTGTTACCCACCGGACAGCGCCTATACGGTTGTTAATCTCCGGGAACCACCACAAAACACTCAAGTTTCACATCCTGCACTCTCCTCGTCATCCTCTCCTTCTGGGGTTCCCATGGCTCCGACGTCACAATCCACACCTTGATTGGACCACAGGGGCGATCCTGGGGTGGAGTTCTTCCTGTCACAAGGTCTGCCTCAAGCAAGCCGCCGCACCACGATCTTCTGCCGGGACCAGTTCTTCCACCGATGTACTGGGAGTCCCGGCTGCATATCTGGACTTCAGGGAGGTCTTCAGTAAGGCCAAGGCAACCTCCCTTCCCCCACATCGGCCCTATGACTGCGCCATCAACCTCCAGCCCGGTGCCACGCCGCCCAGAGGACGCCTGTATTCCCTGTCCGTTCCTGAGAGGGGGGCGATGGAGACATACATCAATGACGGTCTAGCGGCGGGCATCGTCCGCCCTTCCTCATCTTGGGCTGGAGCCGGTTTCTTCTTTGTGGAGAAGAAAGACAAGACACTCCGCCCCTGCATTGATTATCGTGGATTAAATGACATGACAATCAAGAACCGGTACCCCCTGCCTCTCATCTCCTCAGCTTTCGAGCTCCTAGAGGGGGCCACCATATTCACCAAGCTTGACCTGCGCAACGCCTATCACTTGGTCCGGATCCGCGAGGGGGACGAGTGGAAGACAGCGTTCAATACCCCCACCGGTCACTACGAGTTGGTCCCCCTTCGGCCTCAACAACGCCCCTGCTGTATTCCAGGCACTGGTGAATGACGTGCTCAGGGACATGCTCAACAGGTTCGTCTTCATGTACCTTGATGACATTATGATCTTCTCCCGCTCCAGAGAGGAACATGTGCATCACGTCCAGAAGGTCCTCCAACGCCTCCTGGAAAACTCCCTGTTCGTCAAGGCCGAGAAGTGTGTGTTTCACGCCTCGTCTGTCTCCTTCCTGGGGTACGTCGTAGGGAGAGGGACAGTGGAGATGGACTCAGCCAAGGTTTCTGCCATCACCACTTGGCCCGCCCCTGATTCCCGCAAGCAGCTTCAACGTTTCCTGGGCTTCGCCAACTTCTACCGGAGGTTCATCAGGGGCTACAGTTCGGTGGCGGCCCCCCTCACTACTCTTACCTCCTTCAAGGTGCCTTTTTTCTGGTCCACGGCCGCCAATGACTCTTCTCAGGCCTTGAAACCTCCGTTTTGCTAATAGACTGAACTCCCGCCAGGCTCGATGGGCACTCTTCCTGACCCGCTTCAACTTTTCCCTCTCCTATCGACCGGGGTCCCGCAACGTCAAGCCCGACGCCCTGTCCCGTCGGCTCTTGGAAGAGGAGGGGGACAGGACCGAACCAGACACTATCCTGCCTTCTTCCCGTCTGGTGGCCACACTCACATGGGAGATAGAGGAGAGGGTCAGGGCCGCTGCCCAAGACCAGCCCGGACCCAGTGCTTGCCCTCCCAACTGTCTGTTCGTCCCGCCGGACCTCTGTTCCGAGTTCCTACAATGGGCCCACAGCACTCAACTTACCTGTCATCCAGGGATCCAACGGACCAAGGACGTCGTGCAGCGCCGGTTCTGGTGGACGTCACTGGATGAGGACATTCAGGGTTTCATCAATGCCTGTCCCATCTGCAACCAGCACAAGCCGGCTCACCATGCCCCTGCCGGTCTTCTAAATCCTCTGCTTGTGCCTCATCGTCCCTGGTCGCACATTTCTTTGGACTTTGTCACCGGTCTACCACCATCCAGCGGCAACACTACTATCCTGACGGTGGTAGATCGGTTCAGAGAGATGGCACATTTCGTGCCCCTGCCCAAACTTCCATCTGCCAAGGAGACGGCAAAACGAATACTTCTCCGCGTCATCCGTCTCCATGGCATCCTGGTGGATGTGGTCTCTGATCGGGGTCCCCAGTTCGCCTCAGTGTTCTGGAGGGAGTTCTGCTCGCTCCTGGGAGCCACCATCAGCCTGTCCTCAGGGTACCACCCCCAGTCCAACGGCCAGACCGAACACAAGAATCAGGAGATGGAAACTGCACTCCGCTGCATGACATCTCAAGACCCTACTTCCTGGTCCGAACTACTTCTATGGGTAGAATACGCCCACAACACTTTGACCAGCTCCGCCACCGGTCTCTCCCCCTTTGAGTGCACCTATGGGTTCCAACCACCACTTTCATCCCACGTTTCATTTTTCCAAGGTTAAACCGGTCCAAGAAAGCGCCCTGGTCCCTGCCGCGTCGCCTCCACCGCCTCCTCGCCTCATCGATGGAGGTCCGTCGCATCCTGCAGTCTCGCCGGCGTGGGAGGGGATTCCAGTACTTGGTGGACTGGGAGGGTTACGGTCCTGAAGAAAGGTCCTGGGTCCCCGGGAGGAACATCGTGGACCACACCCTCATCAGGGACTTCCATCGACGCAACCTCACCCAGACGTCCAGAGCCAGGCCACCTCCCAGAACACATCCTCCGACGGAGTCCCCGGACGACAGCGACGACGCCGAGGACGGGGCGGGGCCCCCCTACTCTGAGGAGGATGACGACACTCTCCCCGGGACCATGGAGATGGACGCTGGACTCTCGGACGAGTATTAGCCCTCCTCCGGGCCCCTGCCTCCCACCCGGTTTGGTCCATTCGTCTTGGCCAACTCTCCACACCTGTGACAGCTCCTGTCTCTGCTTCAGTGCCAGATTGTCTTGTGCGTTATGCATGACTTCCAGCGTATTTTCCCCGGACTGATCACCTGTTGCCGACCCCGTCGATCCCTGACCTGCCTACCTCATCTCTGCCCTGGACATTACCTCAGCCTTCTGCCTTCGACCACGAGTTTCGCCTTTTCCCTCCTGGTTACGCTCCTGCTTGGCTCTGTGGCTCCACAGCCCCCCACTGGACCTGTCTACCAGCTAGTCTGCCTGTGCTGCTTTTGGGTCCTCACCACGACAAGAGGTACAACGGGTTTTAACAGATTTCTTTTGGGACAGGATGCACTGGATCCCACAGAGTGTCCTTTTCCTTACTAAAGAGGAGGGGGGGGGCAGGGCCTGGTCCATCTGGCCAGCAGGGGCGCTGCCTTCCGCCTTCAGTTCGTCCAGAGATTAATGACCGGGCCAATGGACGCTCTGTGGAGACCTCTGTCCCGACGCACCCTGCAACATTTGAACAGCCTGGGTCTGGATTTTATTCGTTTTTTAGTGAGCGATAACAATCACCATCTCTTACTGGTTCTTATAAGTGTTTTTAAAGTCTGGAACCTATTAAAAAAAGAGCGAAGGCTACAGTGGGACTCCCTGCACTGGCTGCTGCAGGACCATTTTAGATTCCCCCCCCCCCCCGCTGGGCACAAGGCACCCTAAAAAACTAAAAAGATCGTTTCAACTGCCATTGTGTCTGAAATCTTTAGTCCCTGAATTACAATGTGAAACCAGAACTAACCAGATGAAACTATGGAACAAACAAACACAGCTTCAGACGCTCAGTGAGAAAAACATCTTCAAAGAGTTTCACTCCGATTGGAGTGAGTGGAGTCTTATAATGTGTTTCTTTTTGCTTTAGTGCTGATACTGAGTCTGATGTTTGTTTTCCTCTGTTAAATGAAATAAAGCAGAAACTATAATGTGCCTCACAACTGATTATAAACTACCTGTGTGCTTGTTGGATGATTTACAGCTGAATATCGAGCTCAGGCTGACGGGAAGAGTCGCTCATCAAATATGGAATTTGTCCTCTGATCTCTGATCAGACTCAGAAACGTGGTCAGCAGTGATGAACCAACATCCACAACAACCTGCTGATGTAATCTATATAATCAAATCTATGTAAATACAACACTGATTTTCATGATGGTCTCTTTTTTCTTATTAAAGCTTTGCTCAGCATCCACTCTGGTCTCTGTGTGTGTGTGTGTGTGTGTGTGTGTGTGTGTGTGCCAACATTACTGCAACAACACGGTCCTGTAGATTCATGCTGTACAACATCAGGAGGACACGCCCCCTTCTCACTCAGAAGGCGGTGCAGGTTCTGGTCCAGGCTCTGGTCATCTCGCGTCTAGACTACTGTAACTCCCTCCTGGCAGGTCTACCTGCTACTGCCATCCGACCTTTGCAGCTCATCCAGAATGCAGCAGCTCGACTGGTTTTTAACCTAAATTCACTCCCACTACTCCTCTCCTCCGCTCCCTTCACTGGTTACCAGTGGCTGCTCGCATCCGGTTCAAAACATTGGTACTTGCGTACCATGCTGTGAACGGATCCGGTCCAGTCTACATCCAGGACCTGGTCAAACGTTACACCCCACCCCGTTCACTCCGCTCTGCTTCGGCCAATCAGCTCGTTGCTCCCTCACTGCTAAACACTCATCAAAAACACAACTGTTTTCCGTCCTGGCTCCTGATTGGTGGAATGAGCTCCCCATTGACATCCGGACATCAGAAAGTCTACACATCTTCCGCCGAAAACTAAAAACATACCTCTTCTGACTTTACCTTGAATAAAAAAAACAAAAAAAAAACTACTAACAACTTTTTGAAACTAACACTATAGTAGCACTTAAATGGCACTTACTTATAGCACTTTGTAGTTTTGCTTTATTTTGAAGAAATTGTACTTTCTTGATTCTCTCGTCCTGGGTCTGTACCCTCGGGTTTGAATGCACTTATTGTAAGTCGCTTTGGATAAAAGCATCAGCTAAATGAAATGTAATGTAATAACTCACTAACTAACTCACTAACTAACTAACTAACTAACTAACTAACTTCATACATGCATGTTCTGTAATTGTAATATAATCCAATCTCATATAAAACACATTGTTTTGGTTTGTTTTCTTCTCAGTTCTTTCCACTGACTGGAACTGTCTCTTATCTGTTTAATCGTCTGACCCTCGGTCGTCTGTGATATTACAACATTTCTGAGAACGTGTTTGTTGAAACTCGACTACAAGTTACAGATGAACACAACAAGAAGTTCTTATAATGACTTCATACGATCAGATGTATAATAACAATAAGCACTCTGACTGTAATGAACACGGAGGAGGAGATTCCGTCTGTGCACCATGATGACGATGAAGCAGATTCAGCTGAATGTGATCTAAGGTCACTTGGACTCAAACAGAAATACTGAACAGTGATTAACCAGATCGGTTCAACGTTCAAGGTTTCCCACAATGCATCAGTCAACATCGTGCCTATATATATATATATATCAGAAATTCAGAAGCAAATAACAAACTTCGGAACGAGCAACAGACGGTAACAGTTCTTCTATTGTAGAATTATATGAGAATTGCACAAATAGACATGACTTTAAATAGATTCTTCAATTTGAATGCTTTTGTTAAAATAATCCATTTCTCCGACAGGGTTAGAATTCACTCACTGGATCATTTTAACTGGAGACGGTGACTCTGCTATTCTATAAACTTAACGTGATGGAATGTTCGACATGTGACGCAGTAGATTTAATATTTTCTTCTATATAACTTGATTATTTTTTATTATGAATGTATTTTGTCATCAATGGTTATTGCTGTTACTGTGATTTATATTATTGATACAATGGTCTCATCTTGGGTAGTATTAAGTGTATTTTCACTGAGTCTGTAATTCTATATTATCTTAGTTTAGTTTAACATGTCCTTATGACCTATGACCTAACGTGTGATTCTGCCACCTCTCTCTTTCTCTTTCTCTCTCTCTCTCCCTCTCCTTCCCTCTCTCTCTCCCCCCTCTCTCGCTCTATTCCCCTCTCTCTCTATCTATCTCTCTCCCTCCCTCCCTTTCTCTCTCTCCCTCTCTCTCTCCCTCTCTCTCCCCCCTCTCCCTCTCTCTCTCTCTCTCTCTCTCTCTCTCTCTTTCTCTCTCTCTCTCTTTATCCCTCTCCCTCCCTCTCTCTCTCCCCCCTCTCTCCCTCTCTCTCTCTCTCTCTCTCTCTCCACCCCCTCTCATCTCCCTCTCCATCTCCATCTCTCTCTCCCTCCATCCCTCCCTCTCCCTCCCCCTCTCTCTCTCCCTCCCTCTCTCTCCCTCTACCCCTCCCTCTCCCTCCCCCTCTCTCTATCCCTCCCTCTCTCTCCCTCTACCCCTTTCTCTATCCCCTTCCTCTCTCTCTCTCTCCCCCTCCCCCCCTCTCTCTCTCCCCCTCCCCCCTCTCTCTCTCCCCCCTCTCTCTCTCTCCCCCTCTATCCACGCCAATCTCTCTCTCTCTCCCTCTCTCTTCATTCTACCTCTCTCCCCCTCTCTCTCTCTTTCCCACTCTCTCCCTCCACCCCCCCTCTCTCTTCCACCCCCCCCTCTCCTCTCTGCAGCACAGAGCTGAAATGGAAGATCTGGGGAGACGTTCCACTCTGTCGTTCTCTTTCATCCTCTGTTTCTCACTGTGGCTCACGCCTGGAGAAACCTACAACTATTGGGATCACTGCATTGACGAATGTCCGGCGAAGTATTTCACCTCCACGCATGATTTGCCGTGTATAAACGGCTGTGAAAAGCATGGTTATGACTACTACTGGTGCGAGACAAGATTGGGCTGGGACTACTGCTCACCAGCAGAGCACATTGAATCCAAAGGCAGCCACTGTAACAATCCCTGTGACAAATATGGAGAAAGATACAACTGGTGTAAGTTGTGGGCAGGATCCTGGGGCTATTGTGGTCGGGTGGAGCCGAGGGCAATGATTTACTACACCAGGTATGGGAAAGAATGCATTGAAGAGTGTCGGTACTCTGAGTCAGGGGATTACTTCTGGTGCTATACTGAACATGACTGGGAGTACTGCTCACCTCTGCCAGACCACACCTACAAGAATGAGCCTTGTCGCTCCAATCACCAGTGTGAAAGGCATGGTGAGAGTTACACCTGGTGCTACACAACAGACAACGACGACTGGGATTACTGTGGAGTGATCGGTCCTGGAGAGTGTGTGTTTTCCCAGAGGCACCGCGCCAAACGACAACCCAATAATCCAAGAGTGATCTGTACCAGGGAAGACAACAACGACAACAACAACAACAACAACAACAACAACAGGAGAGTGACCACTTTCAAAGACATGGGAGGTGAAAGACATCTCATGAAACCCTCAAAAAAGTTATTGAAAGAGGCCTTAGAATTAATTAACCGATGGAACAACCAACACTTGAATGAACAGTCCAGGTCCCGCTTGATAATGTCGACCAATCTTCGTATTGACAACCAGGGACCGTGTGACAACAGTAACAATCAGCGGTGTCACAACCTGCAAATCCAGTGGAATGTACCACGCAATCAAGGAGAAAGCACCTCTCTGGCACAGATCACAGTTCCTTTTGACACGTCAGCTGATTTCATGCGTTTGGCCTTCAGGGAGAGTTTAATGGGCAGATTTCATGTGGAAGTAGAAGTAAACGACGTACCAGTCCCCCCCCAAAACCCCCCCCCAAACAACAACCGAAGATGCTGTAAACGTAAACAAAAAAAAAAGGATTATAACTCAGACCTATGATTATTACACTTTAACTGGCACAATGTGTCAGAATGAGTGAGTCAAGATGAAGCTCTCGAGAAGTTTTCTTCACAGCTTGATCAATAATCAATTAACTTTGCATCAGATAATGAATTTGTACTATTCTGTGTGTTCTTTTGTAACATTGTGAGAACAATAACATTTAGCTTTGGTATTTTTGTATCAGAATGATCAATAGTTCATGGCCACATCGTTTAAGGCTATAATGAGCATTTTTTGAACAGTTCTAATACAAAAGAACATTATGTATATTGTTAGGATTTTGAATCTATGTTTGTTTGTGTGTGTGTGTGTGTGTGTGTGTGTCTGTGTAGATGGCAATAGAACTGAATATTATACTGTTAACTCTTCATTGCTTCTTAATAAATACTTGATCAGAATCAGAATCTGAATTATTTTATTGCCATGTATATTTGCACATACAGGAAATTGCCTTGGTGTGGTTGGTGCACTGTACACGCAACAATATAAAAACAACAATTTAAAATCAACAATATTGAACAACAATATATACAGTAAGAGAGTTTCGTGCGGTTCTAAGGTGCATAGATTGGTGATTGAACCAAACCATCACCGGCTCTTCTCATATTTAGGATAAAACAACACAACAATATATATAACTATGGATCCATAGCTATACATGTATATAGATATATCTTTTTATATATATATTAATATAAACTGTATGTATATAACATAATAAGATGGCAGCGTCCTCTGGCAACATGGTGGTGTTCTTTCTGTGTGTTGTTAGCTACTGAGGAATGTTTACGTGTTGAATCTTGAATCTTAGTTTTATAATCCCGCTCTCCAGATTACAGGTTCTGTAATTCATTCTCACGTGACGAAACAAACTCTTCTCAGTGACGTCAGCCCTCGTTCCACTTCATTCACAGCTCGCGGTGATAAAAACATTAAAGTTCCGTGATACGGGAAAAACTACAACTCCCAGGGTGCCGTTCGCGCACGTGACGCGGCCCGTGTGGGTCATGTGACCGGGCTGAAACATGGCGGACGCAGCGAAGGCTCTCAGCGGTTTGTTGAGCGGAATCGCTCAGAACGTTTATTATGAGAAAGAAGAGATGACGGAGGATCTGCTGAGGAGGGAACTGTTCCCAGATCTGTCAGAGGAGCAGTTCAGACTCCTGTTCGACAAGATGAGAGGCCTGCTGAAGGTACTGCTACACACAGGCTACATGCTACATACTACACACTAAACGCTACACTAGACACTACACACTGCACACTACCAGGGGTGGATGAAGTACTTGAAAGCCACACTTGAGTAAAAGTACAGATATCTTACCTGAAGGTGACTCCGGTAAAAGTAAAAGTCACCTGTAAGAAAGTCTTAAAGTCGCTCATATTAAATGTACTTAAGTATCAAAAGTAGAAGTACAAGCAACGTCGTTCTCTTCAGGCTTTATTTCCACTGACTGAAAAATTAAAACAAAAATATACACACGCTCTGGTCCAGTACTATTTGAACCCCAGATGCTGAGGTTCAAATAGTAATGGACCAGAGCAGGGGGATTCAACAAAAAATGAAAGAGGTCCAGTTAGAGAAAATGTCTTTATGCAAAAGTCCGGAAGTTTATAATGTCTAACTATTTAATATAATATATATATTTAAGTAGCCTAATAGTTGTATCAACATCTGTACTCAATACCTGACTGTCAAATCAAATGAATTCAGTACGATTCAAAAACCTTTTGACAATATTTATTGTCACGCAACATAGAACTGAACATTTATGTATGATTGCAGATATGTATAATGTTCTCATTAAATAAATAAAAGTATTTGTACCTAAATACTTCCCACCACTGCATACTACACACTACGTACCACATGCTTCATACAACACACTACATGCTACATAGTACACACTACACGCTACATCCTACATACACACTTCACAGTACACACTCTACATACACATATTATACATCTACACGTATTCAATACACACATGAAAACAGACTGGGTACATGGAAACTGAAGATTGAATCTGTGCTGGTCTGATAATAAACGTCCTCATCTTCTCTCAGTCTATTGCCACAGCTGACATGGACCCCGCCCAGCTGGAGGCCTTCCTCACAGCTCAGACCAGGAAGCAGGGCAGCGGGGGGGTGACCCCCGAACAGGCCGCCGCCCTCTCTCGCTTCTGGAAGAGCCAGCGAGTCCGTGTGAGGGAGAGCTTACTGGCTCAGAGCCGCTGGGAGCCCGGCCTCAGGGGCCTCTCCTGGAGAGTGGACCTCCAGGCTGCAGCCGGCCGGCCGGACGCTGCCCACAGCGGCCCAGTCGCTCTGGTGGAGCTGGAACTGGGCAGAGCTGGACAGGTGAGACCAGTACGACCTCAGTCCTCCACTCACTGCGGCATTTTGATGCATCAGTGCCTTGCTCAGGAGAAAATCGGGCAGGAAATAGAGGGGGTTACAAAGCGAAAAAAATGTATCTGACTAAAAACATAAAATACACAATAAAGTGTTCTAACTTGGTTTCACCCAGTTTGCAAGTAAAATAGAAACCCTATAAGGATTCTAATTTAAGTATTGTGCGACTATTGTGTTGACCTTTTGTTGTTTACAAATCCATGCACTGTAAAGGATATACGATCAGAGATAGATCAGATATTGTAGATGGACTTCCTGTTTCGACCAGGCCTGTGTGTGATTGGTGTACGAGTAGTTCCTCTCCTCAGGTTCATGCTGTTAATCACTGTCCTGATGCACATCTGAGAGGATAGTGTGTGTGTGTGTGTGTGTGTGTGTGTTGTTTTTTTTGCCTCCTGCACACGATATGTTAGGAGCACTTTACAGGGAATTATTTTCAGATTTTGTACAGAAGTTCAGTTGGAGGTGACAGGGGTCAAAGGTCACAGTGACTTCATACGAGTCCGTAAAAGAAATGTAGACTGAAACTGTCCTGTGTGTTGGAGTCGAACCATCGAGGAGCGGCCATGTTGCTCAGGCTGTGTTGGTTTGTGGTTTTGCAGAGAAGCTGCTGAGGGTTTGACGTGTGCTCGATGTTTCTCTCTGGACCAAACTGTGAACCTGACTGTAAACCGTCTTCCCTCTCCTCCCTCCTTCAGGACTCTGAGTTTGTTTGTCTGGAGTTTGATGAAGCCAAAGTGAACCAGATGCTGAAGAAGATGGCCGACATTCAGGAGAGCGTGGACCGGATCGTTCAGCACACCTGAGTGAGACGGTGTGAGACTCTCTCTCTCTCTCTCTCTCTCTCTCTCTCTCTGTCGTCCGGTTGGATCCGCAGCATCAAACACAAATGAGCCATGTTCAGACCAGAGCGGACTCCATGTGGCTTTCGCCCCTGCCGACTAAATAACTTAATATATATTTATAACCAGCCCTCTCCCTGATTGGTTCTTATCAGCAACAACTCGACCACCAGCGGTTACTGGAAAGCGATGCCGACACACGACTCGCATCTAAGTGTTGCGTTGAGAATGGCAGTGATTGTCAAAACGACATCTATCACGTTCTTTGTGCTCAGGACGCACCTGGAGGAGCTGTCCTAGCGTACGTGCCGTGCTAGCTGTCAACGCACCAGGTTCTCCAGCTGACCATGGGATTTGATTTAGCTGAAATTCAAACTGGGAGGAAGTTTGTGTTCGACCTTTCATGACCGGTTCAAATTTGAAACGTCCTGTGTAGAATCCAGTGTCTGAAGTGTTTGTGTCCTGGTCCAGCAGGGGGCGCTCCCTGTCAGCTTGTCCTACTGCTGGTTGATGACGTGAGGTTTGAATCCTGTTGACTTGACCAGTGCTTGAATTCAAGTGTCTGGTGAAGCAGTTCTATTGTTTGAACAGAGATGTCATCGTTAATGATAATTAATTCTGAAACATGGTCTGATGTCATATTAATGAATAAATCTACATGTTCAACATAATTTGTATTTTTAAAAAATAATTACTTTAAAGTTATTGTCAATTTGCTTGTCATGGTTTTAAACTTGAAGAATAATTAATAGAATATCTCAGTAGAGCTTAACCTATTCAAAATAGTCCCTGAACCTAATCACACACAGATTTATTATTATTTGTTTCTAATCCAGATCTATTAATTCTCTAGAAATCTTCTCCCCCGATCTGGATCCGCACCAAACAGGTCTTCCCTGATTCAGACCACCAGTGTTTTTACATAATCCTGTTTTACATAAAGAAAAACCAACGAGCACATGGACAAATATTAAGATACAAATATCAATTAAACAGTCCAACAAATTTACCTAAAGATTTAATTCAGGGATAAATCGTCTGATGACGCTTCATCTCGTTTGGTCTCATAGATAAATTCACAAATTTTTGCCGCCAAAGGGAAACTGCCACAGTGATCCGGCGTCTCTCGGGGACCAATCAGAGTTCGAGGATGAGATGAGGGGGAAGCCGAAGGGGTCAGAGGTCAAACATCCATCACTTCCATTAGTCTGAGCTGCAGCTGCTTTCACGGATCCCTCCATGATCACATGTTTGTTGCTTCATGTCAGAATCAACTCTGGGGACAACGTGTTCCCATCACATGACCTCACATCCACATGTTATGACCTCAGAACACACGCATGTATAAAGTTCTTCATGTTTGCTAATCTTTGTTCTGACCCCTCATGTTCTTCTGCGCCGATTTGAACACTGGTGGATATAAACGTTTATATAAGACTGCATGTAAGCCCTTATATATAACCATAGAACTGAATATAAAACTTTAAATAGACTAAATATAGAACTAAGTAAACCCTAACCCTAACCCTATGTCAACCCTGAATATAAACCTATATATAAGTAAACAAGCCTGTATTTAATGCAGTATATACGCTTGTAAAACCTTGTATATAAACGTGTAAACAAAACTACATTTAAAACTATAAACCATACAACTTTAAACTATTATTTAAAACGGTATTAAATCTGTATATAAAATGAAATAGATTCTAATTTATAAACTATTTAGACATATTTAAAGAAGTCTTTAAAAACGATTATGCAAAACTGGGTAAAGTATACAAATCTGTAACTCATTTTATTTATAAACCATGAAACTGAATGTAAACCTTAATATACAACTGTATAAGTCTGTATAATCTATCATATGTTGAGTCCAGTTGAACCCGGGTTTGGAGTCGATGGTCAATCATTAACAACAGAGCAGTGACTTCCTGTTCGTTTATTGATGGTGAGTGAATCAAACACACAGCTTCCGGGAGGGAGGAGTCAGTTTGTGTGCGAGGACGAGACTTTATATCTGAGCTGATGCTTGACGCACACTCGGGTTTCACTGGGTTCAGAGTTAGTTTTTCATATAATAACAGATTTTAATGAGGATTACCGGGCGTCCAGGGCCGCAGCCAAAACCTCCAGGTACCAGAGTGCGGCCCCACCTGAAGGATGAGGAGGCCCGGCTGCAGGGGGCCGTTGATCTGCTCTGAGCTTCACCGCCTGGACTCGTCTGACAGGTTTGTGTCGGACAAGAAAGAGATGACTGGACTTATCTCTGTGTTAATGTGCAGAAAACACAAACCTCCACAGCAGCAGCTTGAATGGAATCATCTGTGAGCTCGATGTCGTGTTTCACATCATAAAGAATAACATTCACCTGGAGACCTGGACGAGAACTGCAGCAAACTAGTTTTAACACTAAATTAATGAACAAACACAGATTAATAAATGATCAAATAAGCTTTAAACTCGTCAGAAAAAAGATTCCCCTGGAACAACCTTCCTGAAAGTGTTGATATTTAGTTTACATTATTTTGTACTGTTATATTAATCCAAATCTGTTTTGAGTCTGGTATTTAATTTTACTTTGATTTCTTTATTTGACTTTGTATTTATCTGTTTTATTATTTGGTAAATCCATTTAGCACATTTATCATCTCCAGATTATTTTGCTTTAAATGAACTCGGGGAGCTGCAGATAGACGTCAGGTCTGCAGGTGAAGACGAGGAACCACCTGAGCTGTAAAACAACTCAATAAATAAAGCAATAAATCCGACTCGCCCTCATGTGAGTTGTTCTGCTTCCGTGAGTAAAGTCCAGGTCACTGTGCAGGTTTACAGCTGAGTTCACCGACTGCCTTAAAGATACAACAGGCATCAGAACACAATGTGAAAACAACGTAAGGCAACACAAACAGGACACAGAACGTTCTGGGATATTGTGTTCACAAGAATGAGACGGACAGACAACTCCAAACACACAATTCCACTGGGTGTCACAGGTGCAGAGGTTAGCATCGTTGCCTCACAGCAGGAAGGTTCCGGGTTCGAATCAATGATTTTAAATAAAAGTGTTTGACTCGACAGCTCCTTTAAGTGAAGCCAAATCCTCTTGATCGCCCCCTTGTGGCTGGAGGCAGTGTTAGTCATGACACGTCTCGTCCATGCTGGCAAATGTAGATGCTAATAAATAGATAATAGTAACAGTAATACTGCAGAAAGATAAATATTGATTATTAATAATATAATAAAAACCTCTCATTAAAGTCTTCAGCATTGATTCAGCCCAAAACGATTCATGTTTCAGTTTTATTTTGTTTAATTACAGATGAATCAACAAACAACAACAACAACAACAACCTTGTCCGTCCCGGAGCTCGTCCCCGGGAAGCCAGGTGCATTCTGGGCTTTCACCCGACTCCACTGAACAGTCAACACTCAGGTAGGAAATGAGTCGGAAACAATAAAAATAAACTTTATTTACACAATGTCCACTCACTGGGAAGCTTCCACACGTTGTCCTGCTGGTTCCTCACATGGACTCACTCTGACATGCTACACACATGTTACCAGGAGGCTGCAGGAGAAGATCCAGGACATGTCCATGTGTCCATGTTTCCAAATGTTCCTCTCCTCGCTCCTCTGTAAGTCCGATGCTGTGGATTCCGATCTGCTTGTTGTTGATTGTCTGAATCTCTCGTCCTGTGTCTAGATGCAGAGGGGGGGGCACCATGCTTTTGGTCTTCAGCAAAGCGCAGGTTCTCTACGCGATGATGATGCTCAACGTCTTTTTCTGCGTCCTGATGAGCGTGTTGTGGAACCGGGGGCACCACAGGAGGGGCCCTCGAGGGGTTCACGTCCCGACAGAGAGGTTCTGGCACCAACAGGACGAGAGAGAATCCTTCTGGAACACGGAGCAGCGGCGCCTGGACCTCCTCTACAACCTCACCGAGCTGCCGCACCGGTCAGATGACACCAGACCCCTCGACCCGGTCCCCTCGGACTCGGACTACAGAGTCACCACTAACATCTCGGACTTCAACGCCCTGCCGCAGAGATTCCAGGATTTTCTTCTGCACATGCGCCGCAGGACGTACCCCATGCTGATTGACCAGCCCCACGTCTGTGAGGGAAACCCCTTCCTGCTGCTGGCGGTCAAGTCGCTGACGCCACACTTCGACCGCCGGCAGGCTATCCGTGAAACATGGGGCCGAGCGGGCGTCTTAGCCAATCGTACAGTGGCGACTGTGTTTCTGCTCGGCAACACCGTGTCAACGGATCACATCCCAGACCTGCAGCCGATGCTGGGCTACGAGGCGCAACTTCACAAAGACCTCCTCCAGTGGGACTACAGGGACACCTTCTTCAACCTCACCCTGAAGGAGATACTCTTCTTGGAGTGGTTCAGCCAGAACTGTCCCCACGCACAGTTCATCCTCAAGGGGGACGATGACGTCCTGGTCAACACTGTGCGAATCATCGACCTCCTGGAAGGCCTGCCGGAGAACAAGTCCAGGGATCTGTTCATAGGGAATGTCATCAGTAACGCCAGCCCAATCAGAGACAGGAAACTGAAGTACTTCATCCCCGAGAGTGTGTTTGTGGGGCAGTACCCGCCGTACGCTGGGGGTGGAGGGTATGTGTACTCTGGGGATTTGGCGCTTCGCCTTCACAGCGTATCCCAGCAGGTCGTCTTGTATCCCATCGATGACGTCTACACAGGGATGTGTCTGAGGAAACTGGGTCTGGCTCCTGAGAAAAACTCTGACTTCAGGACTTTTGACATCGAGGACGAGCACAGGGACGACCCCTGCGTCTACAGGAGCTTGATGCTGGTTCACAGCCGCATGCCACAGGAGATTCTACAGATCTGGTCATGGATTGTGCGTCCTGAGCTGGAGTGTCTTATACAGCCCCTGTCTACGGCCCCTGGAGACGGGCCCGTGAAGATGGCCCCTGAAGACGGGCCCCTGAACGCAGGCCCCTGAAGACGGGCCCCTGAACGCAGGCCCCTGAATAAGGGCCCCTGAAGGCAGGCCCCTGAAGATGGCCCCTGAAGACGGGCCCCTGAAGGCAGGCCCCTGAAGATGGCCCCTGAAGAAGGGCCCCTGAAGACGAGCCCCTGAAGACGGGCCCCTGAACGCAGGCCCCTGAACGCGGGCCCCTGAAGACGGGCCCCTGAAGACGGGCCCCTGAAGACGGGCCCCTGAACGCGGGCCCCTGAACGCGGGCCCCTGAAGACGGGCCCCTGAAGACGGGCCCCTGAAGACGGGCCCCTGAACGCAGGCCCCTGAACGCAGGCCCCTGAAGATGGCCCCTGAAGAAGGGCCCCTGAAGACGGGCCCCTGAACGCAGGCCCCTGAACGCAGGCCCCTGAAGACGAGCCCCTGAAGAAGGGCCCCTGAAGAAGGGCCCCTGAAGACGGGCCCCTGAACGCAGGCCCCTGAACGCAGGCCCCTGAAGACGGGCCCTTGAAGACGGGCCCTGACCCTGTCGAGATCTGCCCCCTTAATGACGTGTTTTCTAATGAACATTAAAGTGACTCATGTTCTCGACTCAGTTTTTTCCACAGGAGTGAAAAAGATGTGTTTTTCTTTTGTGTGTAAATAAAGTTTTGATGAAAATTAAACAACAAACTAAAGTATTGATTGTTTTGTATTTTTCTCTTGTTTACTTATATGTGAATGTATCTGTTTGGATTTGGACACATGTAAATAAAATGGTATTAAATAGAAGAGTTCATGTGATAGTGGAAGAAGATGTTTTTTTAAATCAGATGTTTGACAGAAATACAAACGAACATGTTGAGCTGGGAGTGTGTGAAACACAACAGTGACCTCTGCTGGACGAGTCTGGTGCAAACAGCCAGAGTTCAATCACTGAGCTGATGAAAGTCACCTGCTGAGAGCTGAGAGGAAACCACAGTGAGACAGAAGAGGATCACTTCCCTTCACCGTCCAACTGACAAACACCCAAACATGAGCTTCCAGATTCTCCTGCTGCTTCTGGCTGTGAGCTGGAAACGCTGCGCTGCACAGGTGAGCTGGGACCTGACCTGGGATCTGACCTGGGACCTGACCTGGGACCTGACCTGGGACCTGACCTGGGACCTGAGGCCGGGCAGCTCTTCACACTGTGACGCCTGGACTCTGAACCTCTGTGTGTGTGCTCTGCTTACAGGTGAACAGAGAAGAAGAAAACAAACCTCCAGGTGAGACTCTGTGTGTTTCTACTGTTTGTGTCCTGAACAAGTTTCAAGTAAAACCACAAAGAAACTCAGCTGAACTCAGGTCACTGACACATTACATAAAGATGATCTCACCTCTGCTTCTTAATAAAATGAGCACTGAGGTGAGGCTCCACTTGACTGTATCTGAGTGCGAGTGCACGAACAGATCCTAAGCACCAGCAGGGCGAGAGAATCCCAGTCCTACTGGGACACTGGGAGATCTCACTCTGGAATAAAGAACGGGTTCTAAAAAAACAAATAAAAACCTATTTATGTCCCGTGTGTAGGATCTGGGTGAACATTTACTATTTAATATAAAATATTCCTGTTGATATTATCTAAATTGTAGTTTCCTTTACCCTAGATTGGGCCCATTCATATTTACATACTTTATATTTAAATACTTTATTTACATCTACCGAGGCAGCCATTTTTTTTTACAGTCGTCCAAACTGGACAAGCTAAACTTTTTGGACTTTCTATGACAACTGAAGCTACCAGAGGTATTGCAATCTGACACTGTTCACTTTTTATATCTTTTATCTATTATATATATTTTATTTAGATATTTTTATGTCTAAATAAATTTTACTTTGTATAAATATTAGAGAAAAGGAGTAAATAGTGAGTAAATATATATTGTTTCTTCTTATTGCTTTTCTTATGTGTGTTGTATTTATTGTGTTTTTATGTTTTTATGTTCATTGTAAGCACCAAAAACCAGAGCAAATTCCTTGTAGGTGTAAACCTACTTGGCAATAAATACTTTCTGATTCAGATTCTGCTGCAACGTGACACTTCACCACTAGACGTCACTAAAGCCTACACACTAAACCTTTAATGGAAATCTCATCCCTCACGTTCTTTTGAATAACCTAAAACAGCTGATCAGTTTAATGTCCGACACGTTGACTCTTGTTGAACGTGTTGAAACGCTCCGGTCACGTGTCCGTCACTCACCTGCTCTCTGAGGAGCTGAACCTCACGAGGGGGTCTCTGAAGTTGGGTCGTTTCCCCTCAGATGGTCACCGAGGTCATGAAGACGCCTTCTTCGCCCTGCAGAGCTGCCACCAGCTGCTGCACAGCGACACCGGGGAGTTCTTCTCACCGGACTACCTGTGCTCCAACCCGTCTCTGTGGTGCAACTGGACCATCCAGGTGGATCCTGGGAAGAGGATTCATCTCCACTTGGAGGACTTGACCCCCGACGACGTCTGCCACCTCAAACAGGACCAGGTCCACGTGGACGAGCCCCTCGGCCGTTTTGGGGTCCACAAGATCCTGCAGAAGTGCTGGCGTGAGGCCAAGTACACCACGACCTCCAACACCCTGAACGTGGTGCTGCTGATCGGCGCCTGGCCCGACTCGCCCTACCGGGGCTTCTACGGCCGCTTCCAGGCCTTTGGACCGCCAGTGGTTTACAACCCACAGGACGGGTTCACATTGGGAGACCAGACCTCAGGACCAGTGGACCTCACTGACTCCGGACTGGATGGTGAGCAGCCGGAGCCCAGACTTCATCCATCACCAGTGAACATTGATCCGTTGAATGATTATTATGATCAACACTCAGCCATGATGGCTGAGCAGCTGTGGCAGCCCGAGGAGGAGGAGGCGGACGCTGAGGTGGGTGAACACACACTGGAGTGGGACTCAAACCCTCAACTCCAGCGGTACTAATGGTTGGAAGTTTGGACTCGGTGATAAATCACATTCTCATCCTCATGTTTTCTCAGGTGAGTGAAAACCTCCATCCATCTTCGGCAAACTACAGTCACATGTTCCCGTTAACAGCTGTCCCCACAGCGCCAGCATCCACTCAGGGGACCTCCCCATCAGAAAGAGACGCTGCGACCACCGCTTCCAGTCAACCCGACCCAGTCAACCCAGTGACTCCTCAGCAGCATCACGATCACCAGCTGAAACCCAACGATCGCATCCCAGCAGCAGTACGAAGGAACGCGGAGGAAGCTTCAACCTTTCCTTCCACCGGTCCAGAAGAAGCTTCCACCCTTCAGGAGGAAGCTTCAACCTTTCCTTCCACCGGTCCAGAAGAAGCTTCCACCCTTCAGGAGGAAGCTTCCACCTTTCCTTCCACCGGTCCAGAAGAAGCTTCGACCCTTCAGGAGGAAGCTTCCACTGGTCCAGAAGAAGCTTCCACCCTTCAGGAGGAAGCTTCAACCTTTCCTTCCACCGGTCCAGAAGAAGCTTCCACCCTTCAGGAGGAAGCTTCCATCGGTCCAGAAGAAGCTTCGACCCTTCAGGAGGAAGCTTCCACCCTTCAGGAGGAAGCTGCTGGTCCAGAGGATGAGAGTGGTTCCCACAGCCGGTCAGAGGAGGAGGAATCTGCTGCTGGTTCAGAACAAGCTGCAGACAGTGAAAACAGACCTGAGGTCAGCGAGGCCTCAGACCAGCATCCCTCCGCCGCTGAGGCCGAACAGACTCATCCTCACCCCAACGTGGTGGAGCCGCTGTCGGACCACAGGGGGAACAGTAAGTAAATTCAGCTGTGGCTCCTTGGACCTGTAAATATGAGATCACATGATCTGTTAGATATTCAGTCTCTGGTGGTCCTCACACTGGGAAACAAGAGTTTCTTTCCTGTTTCTAATCTGTTTGACTTTGTTTCAGTGAAAGTGAGAAATCACTCGGCCCTTCCTCACCTTCCTGGTGGTGAGTACCTCTCTCTCTCTTTTCACTGCGTCACATCCTCATCGTCACAGAATCCTCACACTCGGCTCCGAACTGAGAAAAACAAAGATCTCTGGGTTTGAAAAGTTCTCTCTTAATATTGGGATGAAAGCATCTAATTCAATCTGGGTAATGTTTCTATGTTTGAACAGATTTTATTATTTATTTTCAAGGTGTCAGCTTCGAACGGATTCACAGCGTTTCAACATTTTAAATCAATTTACTGTTGATTCTCTATTTTCTATTATATCGTTGCTGAGATCATTGATTTTCACACATTAAAACTTTTACTCAGATTTCATTACTGCCACTGCGGGAGGAACTTAGTGCTTGGAACTAGAAATTACCATTTTGGTTCTTTTTCGAAAAACAAATTTATCTTTTGAAAGAAATATTTAATTTTGGGAGAAAGGCAGATTTATTTTCTGAGCTTATTTTCTTTATTTGAAAGATCAGTTTTTGCACCTGTTGGTTATTCTAGTTTCAAACATGAGGTTCCAGTAAGAGCCAGTCATGCAATCTGAGCAGAAAGTGAAAATATCTTCAGGGGATTAAGGAGAAAAGGTAAATAAAACAGAAGAAATATTAATTTGAATAATCCATTTTCAGTTAAATGTTAGTAACTTGTCTTATTTGACGTGGGGTTATTCTTCTAACTACTTCACTTGAGAGCTTGTGAGAGTCTGGCTGTTCTCACAGATCTCCTGCTGGAAGTGGCTGTTGAGGTGAACTTCAGGCAGGAAGTGGACGAGTCCTGGGACGACGCGGCCGCGGCGCTGCTGCTGTCGGTGAAGACTCTGGTGAGCTGAAGAAAACTAAGCTTCATGTTTTCATCATGTGAGAGAATCAAGGTCCAGCGTGTTCTATTTCCTGATGGACTGTAAATAAAGATGGCCGACACGTCTTCACTTCCTCTCTGAGCAGATCAGTGAGCGGCTGGAAACTCTGCACACGTCCCTGTTGCCTAAAAGAGTCAAGAGGTTTGTGTGTTGGACAGTTTGTGTTGTATATAAAATGTCATTTTTGTATTATCAGTGTCATGTCAGTCTTGATCAATAAAGGTTCATCTAATCTTAAGCGGCTCATTCAGCTGCTGAACTGTGTCCCAGTGTCTTCATTAGCCAATAGAAGATGCTCGCTGGTCACAGAGATCTTGTTTGTGTGTTTGTGTGTGTGTGTGTGCAGGTTGAGTTCAGGTGTGTTGTTTATCCTGTGGCTGCAGACGCGACCGGGCCCGGGGAGTGAGCACGTTCACAGGGTCGTGGACGCCTCCATCCAGAACCTCATCAACGCCAGCGTGGGCCGGAGAGGAAACCACAGAGAGGCCGCCATCATGTCTGTGTCCACCGCAGGTCCAGCAGCGTCGCACAACAGAACCACAACAGAAGTGTCACCTGCAACATTAGTTAGATTGGTTCCTGACAAGTTGTCGACTATTTGCACAGCCCTTCACCTTTAATTTGACTTTACCTCCGTTACTCTTCCTTCTTGCACTGTTTGTAGGTTATGTTTTTTTCCGAGTTATGAAAACAAAGAAGTCTTTACTTTGAAAGGGTACAGGAAGTGAAGCAAATATATATTTGTGACGTATTGAACAGATAAACATTGAAACTGGTGAAGGATCATCTGTGTGTTCTGATGTGAGGTGGAGAAAATGAGTGGTGTCCATTCTCACATGGGCACAGAAATGATTTGCTTTTCTTTAAAGTTCAAGAACTGTGATATTTCCAGTTAGTGAGTAATCGTGGTAAATTATCATGATCGCCACATATTGATGACAATTCTAGGTGTGTGTGTTTGTGTTTCAGACGTGAACGAGTGTGGCACCCAGCTGATGCTGTGCGATGCTAACGCAGAATGTGAGAACCGGTTCGGCTCGTACTCGTGCAGCTGCCGGCCGGGTTTCGTGGACACGTCCCGGGGGGGCCCTGGAGGAACCGCCTGTGTGGACGTGGCGGCTGCAGGTACTCGAGCTCTGATCACCGCTTCACTCCACATCTGCCACATGTGCTGACTTCCTGTTGCTGCTGTGTTGTTGAGGTTGCAGCCCGGGCCTGTCGGCGGAGACCCAAGGCGTGTACGTGCTCTTCTTCCTGCTCAGCGGCCTCGTCCTGATGCTGCTGGCGGCCGCCGGCATGCTGTACCGCCGCCACCGCCGGGGAACCTTCCTGGTTCACTGCCACAGCAGCAGCCTCTCTCCCCCCGACCCCAACAACAACCATCACCATCACGACGGCTACTCCAGCCCCAGCGACTCCGACCTGCCCCCGCCCCCCCCGCCCCCCCGCGCTGCCCCCAGAGAGGGCTGGCCCCAGGTGAAGGAGCTCTGTCCAGCCGTGGACCTGCCGCTGCTTCGCTTCAGCCCTCTGCTGCCGCCGGACGTCTACCTGCAGCCGCGGCACGGAGCGAAGATGTGATCGCTCCTTAAACCTCTTTATTTAGTTTTCTTTCACTTGGAGTCTGATCGTCTGTATCTGATGAATTAAAGTCACAATAAAACTGCATGTTCTTCTCGTCTTGGTTTTTACGGGGTCAGCCCGAGTCGTGGTGGAATCAGGTCAATGAACGGGAAACTCGTGTTTATAAACCTAGAAAAGGGAATGACCTTTCGACCTTTAGGAACATTTGCATCAATTTGATTTGTCAGGATCCACAATCGACTGTCAAACATTCAGGTGTGTATCTGAGTGACTCCCGGTCAAGGACACTCCAGCAGGAAACTGGGCCGGCTGATGGAAGCGTGACCTCCCAGTTTCTGAGCGGCCACCCTGCGCCGCAGTGTGGGGGGGGTGAAGTGTAGTGTGTGGCGGCCCACCCAGTCCGAACCACTTTAATAGGCTTACAGCAGCTAATCCAGGGCGGCGTGCTGTCACATGGGCAGTCTGCTGACCTCACTCTGCTTTATTACAGGGTGCCTGTTCCCTCGGCCGTTCTCTACGCTCACAAACAGATTCCTCTCGTCTTGTGTTTGGGCTTCGGACCTGTGATGTAGATTAATGTGACTGACACAGTTTAAGCTCTGATAAATCCACTCTGCTCACACACAGCTGCCGACAGGCCGGAGAACAGCTGCTGAAGGAAATGTGGAATAAAGTCGAACCTTATTTTGAAAACTCTTCAGTGGGATGGTGGTTCTGCTTTCACCCGTCTGTGTGTGTTTGATTGTGAACAAGATTACACAACAACAGCTGGACAGATTTCCTCTCACCGTGGATGTGAAGGATATGAATATAAGGTCAGATAAGTGATTATTAATAATCCTGTGATTCAAATATAAGTTTGATAATGACATATGTCTTTAGATGTTTATTTTCATTGTGTGTGTGTGTGTGTGTGTGTGTGTGTGTGTGTGTGTGTGTGTGTGTGTGTGTGTGTGTGTGTGTGTGTGTGAGCTCCCTCCTCTGGACCAGATGTGCTCTCAGCAGCTGTCCTGCCACCTGCAGCTGATCTTTGTCTGGATGCTCCTCACGTCCTGCAGGTGGAATCACAGAGGACAACATCACTGGGCCACTGGTGGGGGGGGGGGGGGGGGGGTCGCTCAGCTTCATACCTCTGCTGGGGGCCTGAGGTCGTGGAGGCTGCTCCGCCCTCCTGCCTCCATGCTGAGCTTCACCTGCAGGCTCCATCCTCCTCCCATAATCCCCGGGTCCAGCCCCTTGTGATTTCCTGTGGACGTTTAAAAAAGTTGATTTGTTGAATCATGACTGTGGCAGATTGAATCTGGAGATTATTTTTAATCACAATGAAAAATCTATATTTACTCTCATGATATTAACCGAGCTTATCCTGTCCACTGCTCTAGTGACAGGAAGGAGGAGCGGCTCAGGGGATGGAGGGATGGATGGATGGATGGAGGGATGGATGGAGGGATGGTTGGATGAATGGATGGAGGGATGGAGGGATGGATGGATGGATGGAGGGATGGATGGAGGGATGGTTGGATGGTTGGATGAATGGATGGAGGGATGGAGGGATGGATGATGGAGGGATGGAGGGATGGATGGATGGTGTTTATATGATATTTCGTGTGTGAATTGTCCCTCAACCCATCACCACTGATTTAACGGAGTTCTACTGACGCCACCAGAAGTCAAAAGTGTCCAATGGGCTGATCCAACATGAAGACAAAGAGCCTTTACCGCCTCCTGGTGGCTGGCTGCAGTACAGGTCATAAATCCGGCCTCACATATGTTAACAGACGGGACTTGGGCCAAATTAAAAAGTTGCATTCATATTTCTGATCACTATGGTGTTAAATAGTTATTCGATGATATAAAAACAGGCTGAGACTGACTCCTGATTGGTCGAACAGGTGTATTAGTGTGTGTTTTTGTGTGTGTGTGTGTGTGTGTGTGTGTGTGCGTGAGTGTGTGTGAACGCATGGTGAATCAGGACGAGTCACTAATCCCATCAGTGCTTAATGACCTGATCCTGATGTTCTGGGCTTCATTATATCAGAGGAATCAGATTTGGTCCTCCCATGGTTTCTCCTTCTTGTGCTCTCAGTGTTGGAATTGGTTTCCCGGCAATTTATTTTTCTATTAGCGGAGCCGTGTGAAGTGTGATTGGCTGGTGGCTCGTGGGCCGGCGAGGTGGAGGGGCTGCTCGGCCTGATAAGAGGACGGATCCTGAGCTCAGCCACTCGCTGCTCTGATTGGATGAAGATATGGAGCAGAGGATGACCCCTGACACGAGGAAGCTGGGTCTGCTTGTGGAACCTTGAGGTTCGTCGTTGTGTTTTCGGACTTCGGCCTCTTGTTTTCCTTGTGTTTGGTTTTCACGTCCCTGCACCAGCGACCCCCGGTGGCCGGAGGTGCTATGCTTTCAGGTTGTGCGTCTATTTTGTTCTTGTCCACACGATTTCTCATGAACGCCTCGGAGGACTTTCTTCAAATTCTGTCAAAACGTTCACTTGGACACAAAGTTGTTGGTGGTTCAAGGTCAAAGGTCACTGTGACCTTTACATGTCATTTTGGCTGACACGTTTGTCCAAAGCAACTTACAATTAGTACACTCGACATTTATGAGGGGCCATTTAGGGGTTCAGTATCTTGCCAAGGACACTTCGGCATGATACTTCGGGATGAGTGGGGTTTGAACCGGCAACCTTCTTTACCCCCTAGGCCACACCGCCCCTCTTGTTTGTGTGAATGAATAATGTAAGAAACATCCAAAGGGAACAGAGCTCCACAGCCGGAAGACTTTAATCATCAGGAATAATATTTTAACCATCCATGTAGGCTATATTATATTATATTATATTTCACTGTAGAAGCCACAAGTCCATTCGATATCAAAATGTCTTTGATTTGTGAGGTGAAGGAGAAATTACCCACAATCCTCAGGTGTAGTGGTTTGTAGTCTCTGATTGTTGGAGCTCACTGGTCCCATGGAAATGTTTGAGACAGATCATGTCGTCTACGATCGGAACAGGATTTCTAAATCTAAGATTCTGCAGTTTTTTAGAGACGAGGAAAAATCTCTTCAAGGTTAATGGTTCACTTTGGTTGATGGGACGAGGGTTCATGTACTCTTAAGATAATTATGTACACAGTGTTGCACCTAGGACTTTTACAATATTTATTTTTGCATAACAATGAGAGTATTTGACTTCCTGTTTTATTTTGTATTCACCTGTGTTTCCTGTTTCAGAGCACTTGACTTCCTGTTCTGGTCTGGTTTCCCTCGTTTCTTACTCACCTCTTCAGTCTCACCTGTGTGTTGTTCACTTTGTGTATTTAGTCTCTGTTGCTGTTTGTCCAGAGGCAGTTCTCTATCAGTGAGTTATTTCTGCTGTTGTGTTTAACAATGTGTGTGTTCGACGGTGTGTGTTTGTCAGTGTGTCTTTACAAGTGTGTGTTTGACGGTGTGTGTATGTTCGATGGTGTGTTTATGATGATGTGTGTGTGTGTTACGTGTGGGTGTTTGACGGGGTCTGTGTCTGACGGTGTGTGTGTGTTTGAGGGTGTATTGGTTTTTGACAGTGTTTGTGTGTGTGACGTGTGGGTGTGTGTTTGTCGGTGTGTGTATGTTTGATGGTGTATCTGTGTTTGACGGTGTTTGTGTGTGTTTGACGGTGTTTGTGGTTGTGTGTTTAATGGTGTGTGTGTGTGTGTGTTTGACGGGGTGTGACAAAGTGAGCGAGCTTCATAGGACTGAAAACTCTCTATTTAACCTGAAGTGTTTAATAGAGAGACAATGTTACATTAGCCATAACATTTGGAATAGCAGTTTTTTACAGTGCAGGTCTGTGGAGGTCCAACATGTCTCCAGATGAAGGAGACGCAGTGACACCGGCGTGCAGTGAGCAGGATCCTCCCACAGGGGGCAGTACGTAGCCTCGGCCCACTCCTCTCCGTCCTCAGGCTGGGATCATTCACATAATGAGAGAATCATTTATAGTCATATCCTCTTTGTCCTTTTCCATTCAGCACATTGTCACAACCCGGAGCCTTAATCCTGCAAACTGACGGACAGTTGCATCCTGGGAAAAGAGCCGCATGCCATTGTTTGAGTCAAATCTGTTAAGCCCTAATTCTTTGTGGGCATTTGCATACTCGGAAGTATTCTTTGACTGAAGGGCCAAATCCTCCCTGTGTGTGATGCGAGGCATTTTTAGTATCATTTGTGAAGTATCTACACGCTCTATTAGCGCTGCGTAAGACCTCCGATTATAAAACAGCTGCTTGGTCTGTCAGATAAGAAGCTTCTTCTGAAGCGTTGAGCTACGTCGGGATGGAGCGCTGCCGATTCAAACGGGCTCAAATGTCAACAGAAATGTCAAGTGGCTCCGCGGCGAGGGGAAGATGGATGCTTCTCTTTCTATCTCCTATCGTCTCCATCACCGGCCTGATTCCTCAAATTGACCTCCTGGTTGAACGCCCCCCCCCCCCCCCCTCTCCCTCTCTCCCTCCTTCTGGTCCTCCGTCTCTCCCGCTCGTCCTCGTCTTCTCGACTTTGCCTCCTCCAGCAGAGTTTGTTATCTGTGCTCTAGCTCGCACCCCCCCCCCCCCCACAGGCCTTTTCTCTGCCGCTCTCCGGAGTCCGTCTGCACCAGCTCCGATAAGATTGCCGGGTGGAGATGGCAGATGGAGAACCGGGGAGTGAAGGTGCACTCGGTGACAAAGCTTCAGCTTCTACCTTCAACTTTATTGTCTCAGATGGAAAGTCCTCCTGAGTGGAAGGAGCCGACCCTCCTGACCCTCTTCTCCCATCACTAACATTTAGATCCTCTGACGGTTGTGGAGGGTGAAGATCAACGATCATTAAGACAACATCCATCCTTTCATCATCTTCTACATGTTATCTATAAGGATCGCATGGGGGCGGGAGCCAATAGCAGCTGACATTGGTTCTTGTCCCATTGGCTAACATGGAGGAGGCAGGGAATCTGACCTTTACCGAAACCAGCCACCAGGAGGAGATTGATATGCTGTGGCTTCACTTTGGGGAGCTGTCTTGTCGTCCATCTCTTTTTACTGTCTTCGCTCCTCAGGTCTTTATCGCTCTGAACTCTACGTGGACCGACTTCCTGCTTCTCACCGCCGGCCTCTCGTCTCACAGCCTTCAGGAAACTTCTCGGTGGTGTTCACTCAGATTTCTCTACAGACGTCTCAGACAAACCATCGGTGAGCTCAGGTTTTTATCTCTTCCTCTTCGTTTTGGTGAAGCTTCATGTTCCCAGATCTCAGCCGTCGACTCAGTGAGGTAACAGTTCCTGTGACTGAGGGACATGAAGCAGGAACCTGTTCTTCAGGATTCAAGGTGGAGCCTGACGAGCCTCCACCTGTCTCGACTGCAGCTCCAGCTCATGCACCGTAACGTGCACGGCCGTGGCCCCTCTTCAGATGTGGTGTCTTTGTTGTGACGGATGTTTCACGGCGTTGCACCATCACTTCTTCTCTCCCCTTCGTTCCAATGTCACACAGTTAAAGTGGGAGACGGCCGCTCTGCATCTGTTCTCCAGCCGCTGTTTGTGTGTTTGTTTTGTTCTTTCCTCTTGTGTGTTTAACGTGAAAAGAGCTGCAGCACGAAGGGAAAACAAGCCCTCTGAGACCGGGGGGGGGGGGGGGGGGGGGGGTGAAATGACAACACCAGGAAGGAGAGGAGGCGCGGGAATAAGCTGCGATTAAACCATAAGACAATCAAATTGCAGAGATGAGAAAAAGGAGAGGGAGAAAAAAACAACACACTCAACAACGCAAGCAAATAAAACCGACAAACAGGGAAACGCTGCGTGTTTGAGCAAAGACCCTGGTGACGCAAATTACAGGCAAAGAGAAGATGATTAGTTCCGGTAGAGCCGAGAAGACGAGAAACGAGAAACTCTTCAGAGACGAGAACAAAGACCTCGTCTCTGATTCCAGATCCTCCTCCAGCTGGGCAGCAGGAGACGCCATGTTGAGGGACACAACAACATTTATTACAATTTCCTCTTAGTTCTCAAACAATTCTGAATGTTTCCTTGTAATTTAAGAATCTGTACTTGTAAAATCACAGCTTTAATCTCAAGCATCAACGCAACCACACAAACCACAAAACGACAACACAACACAAGCCTCAACACGGCCACACAAGCCTCAACACGGCCACACAAACCACAACCCAACAACACTACACAAGCCTCAACATGACCACACACACCACAACACGACTACACAACACAAGCCTCAACACGACCACACAAACCACAACACGACTACACTACACAAACTTTAAGTTCGTATATTACAAGTTCCTTCTCAATTACGACTTTGTTTTGGTTTCACTTTCGATACCTAACGTAAGACCTGAACTCTGCTTTTATCTCGTGAACACAACACTGACGTAGAAAGTCGATTAACTCAAAGTTTTTTCGTCTGCGCAAGTTTTGTGAAAATGTCGTGATTGGTGAAACTCGTGGGAAAATATGAGAACTGGTCAAATTTTAGTAACGAGAGGGACGTTACTAAACGTCCCTCTCGTTACTAAACAGCTGACAGCATTGTTCTCCATTTTAGAATGTGTAAGATAATTAGCTCGTTACATGAGGCTAACATGAGATATTATCGTTATAGTTAAAACTCGAACATGAAAAGAACGCAGTTATCTGAATGTGCAGCTCATGAATAAATTGGACGTGGTTCCTTTGCAGTGTCCCTCCTGTCCCTCTCGTCCGTCTCGTCCCTCTCGTCCCTCTCGTCCCTCTCGTCCCTCTCGTCCCTCTCGTCCCTCTCGTCCCTCTCGTCCCTCCTGTCCCTCTCGTCCCTCTCGTCCCTCCTGTCCCTCTCGTCCCTCTCGTCCCTCTCGTCCCTCCTGTCCCTCTCGTCCCTCTCGTCCCTCCTGTCCCTCTCGTCCCTCTCGTCCCTCTCGTCCCTCCTGTCCCTCTCGTCCCTCTCGTCCCTCCTGTCCCTCTCGTCCCTCTCGTCCCTCCTGTCCCTCTCGTCCCTCTCGTCCCTCCTGTCCCTCTCGTCCCTCCTGTCCCTCTCGTCCCTCTCGTCCCTCCTGTCCCTCTCGTCCCTCTCGTCCCTCCTGTCCCTCTCGTCCCTCCTGTCCCTCTCGTCCCTCTCGTCCCTCTCGTCCCTCTCGTCCCTCCTGTCCCTCTCGTCCCTCTCGTCCCTCTCGTCCCTCTCGTCCCTCTCGTCCCTCCTGTCCCTCTCGTCCCTCTCGTCCCTCCTGTCCCTCTCGTCCCTCTCGTCCCTCCTGTCCCTCTCGTCCCTCTCGTCCCTCCTGTCCCTCTCGTCCCTCTCGTCCCTCTCGTCCCTCCTGTCCCTCTCGTCCCTCTCGTCCCTCCTGTCCCTCTCGTCCCTCCTGTCCCTCTCGTCCCTCTCGTCCCTCCTGTCCCTCTCGTCCCTCTCGTCCCTCCTGTCCCTCTCGTCCCTCTCGTCCCTCTCGTCCCTGTCGTCCCTCTTGTCCCTCCTGTCCCTCTCGTCCCTCCTGTCCCTCTCGTCCCTCTCGTCCCTCCTGTCCCTCTCGTCCCTCTCGTCCCTCCTGTCCCTCTCGTCCCTCTCGTCCCTCTCGTCCCTGTCGTCCCTCTTGTCCCTCTTGTCCCTCTCGTCCCTCTTGTCCCTCTTGTCCCTCTTGTCCCTCTCGTCCCTCTCGTCCCTCCTGTCCGTCTCGTCCCTCTTGTCCCTCTCGTCCCTCTCGTCCCTCCTGTCCCTCTCGTCCCTCTCGTCCCTCCTGTCCCTCTTGTCCCTCTCGTCCTTCTCGTCCCTCTCGTCCCTCCTGTCCCTCTCGTCCCTCTCGTCCCTCCTGTCCCTCGTCCCTCTCGTCCCTCTCGTCCCTCTCGTCCCTCTCGTCCCTCTCGTCTGTCCCGTCTCTGGTTTGTCTTGTTCCAGCACGGCGGCTCTTTGACACCGGGGCTTTTATGACGGACGAGGACTTTGTGTGTCTGTGTGGACGCAGTGGACTGGCTCCTCTTAATTAGCACTTTGTCTCTGCTTAGCCGTGACCTTCTCTCCTTTGCACTCTGGCCAAATTGACTCCAGCTCGGCTGTTGTGTGTTTCCTCTTTGTGTCACACGGCTGCTGGTGCGTGGCTCTGCTCCTCCGGCCTATATGGTCATAGTTTCACCTCCATTCACATGGTCGCACAAGTGTGGTGACGACTCACACAAGCACATTATGTAACAGAAAACATGAATGCAAAACACGCAACACAACCAAAAAAAAGCTACAATACAATGACACAAACCTCAACACGACCACAACATGACAACACAACGACACAAAACTCAACACGACCACACAAGCATCAACGAGAACACACAAGCCTCAACACGACCACAACAGGACAACACAACAACACAAGCCTCAACACGACAACGCAAGCCTTAACACAACCAAACAAGCCACAACACGACCACACAAGCCACAACATGACCACACAAACCACAGCACGACTACACTACACAAGCCTCAACACGACCACACAAGCCACAACTCGACTACAGTACAAGAGCCACAATACGACCACACAAGCCTCAACACGACCACACAAACCACAACACAAGCCTCAACACGACAACACAAGCAACAACACAACAACACCACACAAGCCCCAACACGATAACACAAGCCTCAACACGACCACACAAGCCTTAACACGACCACACAAGCCTCAACACGACCACACAAACAACAACACGACAACACAAGCCTCAACACGACCACACAAACCACAACACGACTACACACGCCTCAACGCAACAACACAAGCCACAACACAACAACACAAGCCTCAACACGACAACGCAAGCCACAACACAACTACACTACCAGAGCCACAACACGACCACACAAGCCTCAACACGACAACACAAGCAACAACACAATGACACCACACAAGCCCCAACACGATAACACAAGCCTCAACACGACCACACAAACCTCAACATGACAACACAAGCAACAACACAATGACATCACACAAGCCTCAACACGACAACACAAACCTCAACACGACCACACAAGCCTCAACATGACAACACAAGCCTCAACACAATGACACCACACAAGCCTCAACACGACCACACAAACCTCAACACGACAACACAAGCAACAACACAATGACACCACACAAGCCTCAACACGACCACACAAACCTCACACAGGCCCGGAGACCCTCTGAACCAGCGCCTCCTCCACTTGGAGAATCAGAGATGACCTTTCATGAATAAAGTCAAAGAGGATTAAGAGGAGACCTTCGCAATGTCGGCTGAGGGGAGAAGCGGGTGCATCCTCCTGTGGAACGTGGTTAGAGTGCCGATGTCTCCACCCGCCTGAAGGCCACGCTGTGTGTGCCGGAGCATGTGGTGCGTTCAGGTGGAGGCTGCAGGGAAACAAAGAAACACACTTTCAGGAGACCTGAGGAAACACACTTTTAAATATGAGGAATGAAAAACGTCCGCGTCTGATTCCCGACGTGCTTCCATCTCATCCACACGTCACCAGATGATATCAAACCACAACCCACCGTCCGCCGAGCTGCCAGGACTCACACACTTGACATCTCATCGGGATTAATGGAATCCCATTGTGTCGTGATTACCTGTGCAGCCCCCCCGATCATCCGCAGCTGATAAACCTCGAGAGGAGTCAAGAAGCTGAGATTAAACCAGGAAGACACTTTGAATATCAAAGTGAATACAAATCCTTTTATTGTGAAAAGGCTGGACTACAACAATGTACATTTAAAAAGACCAGCTGAATTCAAGTGTGTGTGAGGTCCAGGTATTACCCATGTTGTGGGGACCTAGGTCTGTTTATAAAGTCCCGTAATGGGGACAAAAAGCCGGTCCTCATATCACCGATCTTCACATAGGAAGGTGAAGACATGTTTTCGATTAAGGTTAGGGTTAGGGTTAAAGTTAGGGTTAAGGTTAGGGTTAGGGTTAAGGTAAGGATTAGAGTTACAGTTAGCTGCAACATGACACTTCACCACTAGATGTCACTACATTTGATTTGTGTGTGTTCTTCACGGGGGATCCAGTGAAAAGTCGTATTCTCGCGACTTCTTCCCTCTCAGCACCAGATCTACCTGACGAGGGACCAGACCCACAACTTCTAAAAAATAAAACACTGTCTCTCTGCAGACCGGGGGGGGGGGGGGGGGGGCATCGCTGAAAAAGTCTCCAAGATCATTTACCAGAAAAACAAAGGGGACGAGAGGAGTGTAGCTCGGCCCCGAGGATTACTCTCCTCGTGTTACATGGATTAGCAGCAGTCCAACCTTTGACTCCTGTTAGGGACGACTTGACTTGTGGCTCTGTTCGGGGGGGGGGGGGGGGGGGGGCTCAGTCATTATTATGGTATGTGCACATGATTCTCAGTCAGAGCAGAAATACACTGAAGGGTCCTTTCAGTGTCGGAGCCTTACAGGGGCCACACTGGTGTAGATGTAGTAGATTGGAAGTAGCGGCCCCGCTGCCAGTACTTAATGACTTAAAGGGTATTAGGTAAATCATAATTAATACACTTTATAATATCATTAAATGAAAACACATCTTGTCAGTGTAGTAATAACATTCCATTATTTCACATCTTATTCCCAATTACGTCACAGAAAAATTTAAAATACAATAAACTTAGACAAGAATTAACCCATTCATTTTAAAATTTTACTTCAACTAATTTGTTGCATTAAAACTGAAGTGAAACCATTGAGCTGAATTGGGATCAGGGTCAGATAAACCCACAGTGTCCCCACCTCCTCCCACTGAGAGCAATGAAACAGCTTCCACATGCTCGTAAATACAAAGTGATAAATGTTGTGTGACACAGACGACCACACAAAATGTCACTTTTCCATGTGAACCTGTAAAGTCGTCACATCAACACACTCCTCTCATTTTTCTGAGCTCTTTTCCATTTGACTTCAGATGCTGTGATTTTCGACTCCTTCATGTTTTCAGTCAACAGACATGGAGCAAGAATAGCACGGTGGTGTGTGTGTGTATGTGTGTGTCTGTGTGTGTGTGTGTGTCTGTTCTCGTGTTAAGTCCCTACAGATCTCTCAAACACCCGTGCACATGTGTATAGAAACCCTTCACAAAGCCCTGTGTAATCTTCCTTTTTACTGCCTCTTAGTTTCATCGGCAGGGGATTACTGTACCACTTTTTGTGTGGAGTCTGCACAAGGAGGAGGGACGTACAAAATGGCGGAAAAAGGAAAACAAATGGTAGCGTAATCTCTGCAGAGAAAGGACGGCCGAGCGAGGGAGTCCCCGGACCCTCCATCTTTTTCTCTTTTTCTGGGCCAGAAAATCCCATAATCCTCCATGTTTGATGTCTCGAAGCTAATGGCGTTTATTAGGGCAGCCCAAAAGGCGCTTTGTCCGCGGCGTGGCTGCCGTGGAGGTTTTGAATGACATTGCGGGGAGAGAGCTGGTAACTTTAGCTTAATCTGGGCTTATCCGGCCCCGATGCATGCACAGGTGTGTGGCCCTTAAGCTCGGAGGAGGCCGGGCGCTCCTGTGCGAGCCAGAGATCAGTCGTGCTCCAGGGGCCGAGCAGGTCCAGAGGAACACACACTGCACCTTTAACCCAGGAGCCTCCAGACCCCTCACCGACCAGAGTACCCATTCTCACATTTTAATTAAAGACGTGAGCAACCTTCTCCGGCTGAATCAGTTTACATGAAGCGACTCGAGCAGGGCCAGCCATTGGAGGATTTCAGCTTCAGGCCTTTTGCTTTGTGCGATTTTCAGTTCAGGTTTGTTCAAGTGATCTTTTAAAACTGCACCGACACACAAACAGCCCGACGCCTCGTGAGGCTGCTCTGGTTCACATGATGTCTTCAGTGGTGGAAGCGTTCATATCTTGGCTTCATGTCTGGATAGTGGGAGGAAGTGGAGACACGGCGTCCATCTTCATTGACAGTTTATGGGTGAGACACTGGTTGACCTCAGATAAGACTCAGGACCTGGTCTCACACTCGATGCAAAGCAGTTTGAAGTGCAACACAAATCTCTCTGCTAGTTTCAGACATTCAGATATCCAAGCGAGTGTGTTGGTGTGAGCATGGGCTGCAGGTCTGGTGCAGGTCAGGTGCAGGTCTGGTTCTGGTGCAGGTCAGGTGCAGGTCAGGTGCAGGTCTGGTTCTGGTGCAGGTCAGGTGCAGGTCAGGTGCAGGTCTGGTGCAGGTCAGGTGCAGGCTGGTGTAGGTCCGGTGCAGGTCTGGTTCTGGTGCAAGTCAGGTGCAGGTCAGGTGCAGGCTGGTGCAGGTCCGGTGCAGGTCTGGTTCTGGTGCAGGTCTGGTGCAGGTCAGGTGCCGGTCTGGTGCAGGTCAGGTGCAGGCCTGGTGCAGGTCAGGTGCAGGTCTGGTTCTGGTGCAGGTCAGGTGCAGGTCTGGTTCTGGTGCAGGTCAGGTGCAGGTCTGGTTCTGGTGCAGGTCAGGTGCAGGTCTGGTGCAGATCTGGTTCTGGTGCCGCTCTGGTGCAGGTCAGGTGCAGGTCAGGTGCAGGTCTGGTTCTGGTGCCGCTCTGGTGCAGGTCAGGTGCAGGTCAGGTGCAGGTCTGGTTCTGGTGCAGGTCAGGTGCAGGTCTGGTTCTGGTGCAGGTCAGGTGCAGGTCTGGTGCAGATCTGGTGCAGGCCTGGTGCAGGTCAGGTGCAGGTCTGGTTCTGGTGCAGGTCAGGTGCGGGTCTTGTGCAGATCTGGTGCAGGACGTGTTGGTCCGTGCGTCTGCCTCGGCGACCATTTTGTCTGCCGACTCACAATAGTGAATTTTGACAAAGCTCCATTTTGTGCAGGAGAGGCTCAAACTCAGAGGAAAGATTTAAAGTTGTGTGAGTTTCCCTCGGGATCAGTAACGTTTACATTGTGGATCCTCTGTTCTTACCTCAGTTTAAAAAAGAAGATATCCTTTAATGACTCCACGCCTCGTGTCTGTTTATCATCTGCCACCAGCCCATTGGAGGAGGATGACATTGCTTCTGAACGAGGACTGCTGACTCTACTTATTGGATTTTCAAGCCACTCCTTCAATAAAAAGAATGAATTTCCCATAATTGAATAACAGAAATCAAGGCCAGCGGCCCAGTGATCCATAAACACTACGATGATGAGGTCATCTCTGGCTGCAGAGCTGCATCAGAGGAAACAGCCAGAACGACATTGTGTTAAATTATCAGATTTAAATACACAACGTAGGATTATGAGATATATTTGGAAACGTGAGGAGAGAAGAGAAACCGCTCACGAGATTAATTTAGAGATCAAATATGAGATCAACGATGTACAGTGAACAAAGTTTTATCAGCGTGTTGTCCAAGGCCACAGAGACCCCCCCCCCCCATGATGCGTCCAAACCCTGCATTTGATCGGCCTTCAAATAACACGCTTCCTGCTGCAGGAGGGAATCTGCCCTCTGTGCCCTGCAGCCCCGCTCCCTGTGGATTCCCTGTTTGTCTTCTCCTCTTCCCACAGAGGGAGACGTCTGCATGAAACAACACACACACAGACACACACTCTCTGACAGGTAGGAAAGTGTCTCTGCATCATGAACACAACTCACAGCTGCTTTGCACCATTTTAGGGTGAAGGGAGATGATTCCCCCCCCTCGGGTCACAGTGCGTGTGCAGGGACGACCAACAGGGGGCGACAGCTGGCAGCTGAACGTGAACGAGCCAGAGCTGCTGCTTTAAGGCTGAGGACGCTGAGGACACAGAGGACACAGAGACAGATGATGCTCAGTGTCACACAGCACGTCCTCCAGCGTATAGACATGGGTAAACAATACATGGATATGTGACACACACACACACACACATACATACACACACGCACACGCACACTGAATCCAAAGTAAACAAAATGAACAAACATCTATTAACTTGTGTCTGCTTCAAACTACTATATAGTTTGTGTTTTTTCAAAAAGATCTCTGCAATATATTTTAAGAAATACACAAAAATGCTGAAAAATGTCACACAATTTTAAAGAAAGTGGAAAAGAAATCTGGATTTGGATTTGAAGAAGAGGAGGAGTTCTTCCCAGTTTTATTAAAATCAGTTCATTAGTTTCTGTGTCTTCCTGTTAAAAGTAATTTCATGAGACAGTAATGAAAACAGCCTGTTAGGAAGTTGATATAAACTGTGTCTTCCTGTTCCACTGATCAGCTGGGGACATCGTTCCTCCGTCTCTGCCTCGTTCGGGACATTAAACACGACTCACACGAGACAAACGGGTTTAGCTGTGTTTAAAAATTCTAACCATAACTTAACAACATTTTATCAGCCATAATCTCTTTTAACCAAAGCTGTGCTGTAGCTGTCGCCCTGCCACTCCATGCAAATTGGGGGGGGGGGGGTTATAAAACCTCTTTTGCAGTTTTGCAGAATTGTACAATATCGACATTGCTGCCTGGTTTAAGTTGTAAAATTTCGGCAGGAAAGAAGTTTAAAATCTGTTTATTTGGAAGATACTGTCGGGTTGTATGTTCCCACTTGGTTCCAGTGGCCCCAGTTAATAGGTCACTTCCTCTGAAACCAGTTCTCTGGACTCCACCTGCAGGTTGGGTCTGAAACGGCTTCTGGATGAGTGTGAACGGTAAAAACTGCTGAGTCATCAAGACTGGAAAATAACTAAATACACACAAACCCAGGGAAACACCCGGGTTCAGTAAAACCAGTGACTCTTTACAGTGTGCTGGTTTCACTGGGATAAAACTACTGCAGATAATAATATAATAATTATAATAATACCTGTATTTGAATAGCACGTGTTTGTCGCTGGACTGATTTATTTAAGTTCTGAACTTGACGACTGATGACATGTGAGATCGAGCGCTCGGCCTTGTGGGACAGCCGCTGCAGCGAGGGGGCGTGTCCCCGTCATGTGCTCCCGATGGCTCGTGCTAATTGGAGCCTTTGTGCTGGCCTCCTGCTCCGCTGCTGTTTGAAGTGACTACCCTGGTTCCTCTCTCCGTGGACCCGGCCATGCGTGGCTCCCTGTTTTCCCTGCCAGCCTTTGATAGCCGGGCAGCGGCGTTCATTGTTTTGTACTGTCTGGCGGTCACTCCCTGTAGGTGGGCTCCATAATCTATACCGACACCAGAGAGGGACTCCTCTGTGATGTCAAGGCCCCCCCGCTCTGAGAAAATTGATAATTAGGGGACTGGTGATTGGAGCAGGAGACGACTCTCATCTGAGTTTCACTTCTCTGACATCTTCAGAACGTCAGGACTCGGATCTCTGGAACTGTAGAAAGACTTTAAATAGTTTAAACCAGTTTATCTTCTTGATTGGAGTTTTCTAACAATGCAGTTTTTAGAGAACTCCAATCCTTTTCTGAACCTGATGTCTGGACTTTATGTGGAGAAGCTGCTTTGAGCTCTAAGAAGCAAACACAAATACAAATCTCTGTTCAACCAACAAACACTCGACTCCAGGCTCCTGCTCCTGGAGTCGAGTCTCCTGCTCCTGGAGGAGTGGAGGCTCCAGGTGAGCTGGTGACCACTGGCATGTTAGAATCACTTTAATTGGGCTCTGTTTGATTTCCACCGACAGCCGCGGCGCCCCTTCACCATCACTTCCCAACACAGAGAACACCCCCCCCCCACCCCCCCACCCGGAGCTGAAGGCGGCGCGGTGGCTCGTCGGAGTTGATGGTGACCTCGCTGTCGGAGGGGGGGGTGAACGGCTCAGGAACTCCTTTGAAGTGTCTCCCCTTTGGTCGGCTTCCTTAAGGAGACTTTTTTGTCTTTCTGGACGAACGACTTCAAAATAAAATGACACCTGCTGCTTCACTGAAGCACGACACTGATTCAAACCTCACAGTCACTTTACACCCCCCCCCCCCTTTCAGTAGAAGGGTTTCTGATCGTCTGTCTTCACGGCTCTAGACCTCTGGTTCACGTAGTCGTGTTGAAGGAGCCTGAATCCGACCTCCTGTTTCTCCTCTGGCTCCACATGTAGAGAAATTATTATGACATAAATAAAAATATGTATTAAATGAACAATGTTACATTGGTCCCATGAATTTTCTAGCGTGGCAGGAATACTCCTCCGTGGATTCAGATCATTTTTAAATTCATAAGAATGTATGGATTCGTCTTCCACTTTGACTTTCAGTGAAGAGAGTCCGTCTTTGTGAAGTCTTCTGCTTCCTGCCGTCAGTCTGATCTCTGTAATAATAATGTATAGTAATAATAAATCATAATGTGTCCGTCCATGTTGGACAGACTCTCACAGAAACACCAGCACAGTGCAGAAGAAGCCGGTGAGATACAAATGAGTTTTTAAGTCCATCACATATTAAATCCATCCAGTGACCGTCCAGTTCACGGTCATTATTATTTCCATGGCTGCTCCGCTGCTAATTGGAGTGGTTTGTTTCCATCGAGTGATGATAAACAGAGCGGGGGGGGGGGGGGGCTCATTGATGTGTTACGCTCACTGGACAGTTTTCCATTTAAAGAGGCCAATTAGAGCCTCGGCCCTCCCCGCTCATCACAGGCCGATCAGGTCCAGGGCACAAACAAACACCAGGACCCTATTATCCTGCTGCTCCCCCCCCCCCCCCCCCCCCCCCACACAGGCACTGGAGCAGGTTGGGCCCTTAAAGGGAAACTCCACCCAAACGTTTCGATGACCCGACACCCGGAGCCTCCAGCTTCACCACGCCGCTCAACTTCAACTTCACCTTCTCAAATATGGTGAAATACACTTGTTACATCTGAGGCTTCATTACACTTTCACGTGCCTCTGTGCACATCTGGTTGTTTGAATAACTTCTAGTTTATCTGATCATGTTAGCAGTGTGGGGGGGTCGGCCTCCATGTTGTTTCTACTCTGGGAGCCAAGGCTGGTTTTCATCTGGAAGGAGGTCATGTGACAGGAGCCTGACGAATCAGAGAAATCGACGTCATGACAGAAAAGAACCAATCAGCAACCGGGTGAGTGATCGTTTCCAAACATCTCAGTTCCTGTTCGCAGCCTCAGAGTTTTACTTAGTGTCTCTGAAAATCAGGAGACGTGTGGACGATGTCCCTGAAGTCATGTGACTGTGTCCCCAGTCCCTGTGCATGATGGCTGCTCGTCCACGGGGTCGAACCCCTGACTTAACACACCTGCTTCTGATGTGTCCTCTGGATCTGCACATTGGATCCACTCCATAAATTAATGTTTTTTTCTTGGGGTCACGTCCCCCCCCCCCACTCCATAAAATGCGCTGCACAGAAAGCTGTCCCCTCCAACCCGGACTCTGATGGACATGGGACCAGTTAGACGCAGGAAACCATCGAGGCACAAAGTTATTTGGAGGGAATTTCAGGTTTAGACCACCCCCCCCCCCCCCCCGTCAGTCGATGTTCATGAAGCGGTTTGACGGCAGATCAAAGGCGTTTCTTCTCTTTGCCCTTTTCTTTGTTACGTCCCTCGACAGAGGCTGTCCTGGGAATCCTCACCTCATTCCAAAGAGACACTGTCTTTCCTCTTCATCGCTTTATCTTGTTTACGTGAAGGGAGAGATATTCTGAAAACCACAATTCCACCTGTTCGTAGATATTAGCACTTCGTGAGGAATTCACGAAAATCCATTTTACAAAGTTCCACAGAAATCTGTTCGGTAGTTTCGGGTGTAGCCCTGCTGGCAGTGAAAACATAACCCCCATGGACGAGGTAGTAATCGGGGGGGTACCAATTAGTCTGTAAATAAATAAATGAAGCCCAAATATCTCAGATTCCAACGACGTCATTTGGAGCCGAGGTATCTAGATCCGGCAGATCCTGGGTCAGTGTCAGCTGTCAATCATCACGTCTCAGCCTGTGTTCATATATATGACTAATCAAACCAAACTGATCAGAAACCCTTGAGCAAACTTCAGAACTGAAATGACAGAAACCATCTTTGACAAACGTTTATTTACGTCTACTTTGGTTTTTCAGCTGGTCCATGTCCCCCGGGAGGTTTCTGGTTTGTTATACTGCAGCCGGACACCAGGGGGCGATAGAGACGCTCTGGCTTCACCTTTGGGAGCCGTCACGTCGTCCATCTTTCTTCACATTGAACTGTTTGTACTAACATGATCAATGTGTGAGTTCACTGTTGAGTTTTCTGTGTTTTCCGTTCTCTTTAACGAACTGCGCCCTCTTGCTGTCATGCAGCGCGTCAGCAGGTACAGTCTTGTCAGGAACCCCCCCCCCCCCCCCCCCCCTCTCTCTCTCCAGTCGTATCATCCTCTCACACACACTCCGCATCATAATTAGCCCGTGTGCCGAGTTCCCCGATAGCGCGTCCAGTTGAGTCTGTGTCTTAATTCCTTATCAGACGCATCGGCCGTGTGGCGCGTCGGCTGATACGGGTCGACTGTCTGGAGAGCCGCGATAACACACGTGCATGTGTGTGTGTCTGCAGCTTGGCCCGTGTGTGTGTGTGTGTGTGTGTGTGTGTGTGTGTGTGTGTAGCAGCAGCTCAGGATTAGCACCTTATTAGCTCTGCAGCTCTTTTTGAGCTCGGCTAACACCTCGACGCTCGACAGGCTGAGGAGCAATAAACACTCCAGAAGAAGAGTTTTAATGTGTGTGTGTGTGTGTGTGTGTGTGTGTGTGTGTGTGTGTGTGTGTGTGTGTGTGTAAACATAAGCAACATTCAAACAGGACGGACGAGTTCCACCAGAACCAAACTCCAGAGCTGCTCCTCTTCAGAGACACGTGATCTTTTTACACCGATTAACAATTTAAATCCAGGTTTTTTTAAACAGATGGTTTCTGGAGGAAAAAAATCCCAAAGCAACAACTTCCATGTGATGCTATTTAGATTTTATTCTGAAGCTCAACATCAGGTGTGAAGAGTTCTGGGTCTGGATCAAACTGAACCTGGGTCTGGTCCAGAGTGAAAACACTTTTGGACCAATCACAGGAAGAAGAGACAGATTTAAACAAAGAGCAGTTTTTTTACTTCTTCCTTTCTCCTAATAAACTCCTTCCTGACGTTATAAAGTTGGAAGTAGAGTAATTATCTCACGTCTATAGAAACTACCAGTGGAGTCGCCCCCTGCTGGTCGTTTCACAGAAGACATGGGCTTCACATTCCCAACCCATAGTCTAAGAACATTTTAATAACTGCTGAGCAAACTGCTGATGAAGACCATGTGATGTAATGAAAGCTCTAAATGGACCGATCAGTTTCTGCAGCTTTCAACCATATAACTTGTCCTTCATCCGTTAATGATTGTTGGCTGATGAATGTTGACATGAAGTTGAGGACTTTCAGGACCAACCAGGACGTCCACTGACGGTGAAGACTGATTGGAAACTCTGGGAGAACCAGCAGGTTGAGTCGAGTTGAGTCGATCATCAGTCTTCACCGAACCTTCAGTGAAGAGGAGCAGAGAAACCGACCGAAGCTGAATCCAGATCCCAACAACGTTCGACCTCTGAGAACGAAGGTCACGTGATGTGTCAGGTTCTGGAGCGGCGGCCAGGGACCATGTGACCCTGCTGGTTCTTCATCATAATGACAAACACACACAGCGTCAGTAAACACAAAGCAGACCTGATGACCACGTGCTATTTGTTTACAGAACGTACGGTAACGACTAAACTTTGAATAACAAGTGGATCCACAACAGGAAGTTTCTCTGTTTAACTTGATTTGGTAGAAACTGGGATTTTCCGTGTCCACTGCAGCGAGTGACCTTGGTGATCCTGTTCTCAGAGGTCAGAGGTCAGAGGTCACGACAGATACGTTTGCACGTCTTTGTGCTTTTGTACTTTTCCTCTTTCACCATGAGAACCTGCTGCAGGCAAAGACTTGGTTCCAGAAAATGTCCAGAGACACAAACTCAGACGTTGGTTCTTACATTCAGAACCTCCAGAACATGTCAGGAACATGGCAGGAACATGTCAGGAACATGTCAGGAACATGTCAGGAGTCGGTTCAGGTCTGAAAGCAGCTACAGGGGAAAATGCAAAGATCTCATGAAGATCTCAGCAGCTCAAGCTCCTCCGGTTCATCTCCGTGAGAATGAAGCTGTGTTTACTTCATGTGTTGTAACCAAACCGTCAGAGAATCCTTCCAGCCCCGAGGTGTGTGTGTGAGTGATTGTGTGTGTGTGTGTTGGGGGGGGGGGGACTGCTCTCCCATTAGGACTCATCACTGGGACTCCTTCATTAGCATCTCTGCCTATTGTCTCCTCCAACAATAGCAACAAACAGAACATTAACATGGAAATGGGTGAAATGTACCTAATTAGTTTTCGGGGCTGGTTTTGTTAAGCAGAATAAAGATTGGGGTTAAACTGCTTTGAGCTCTGACGCCCCGTGGCAGCAGCTCTGCAGTGCATTCTGGGAATCCAGCAGCAACAGAATACTTTAATATCGCTGTTGTTGTTTACCTGTTGACATCAAGAAACCTCCAGAGTCTGATGGACAGCTTAATCAGCGAAATAATTCCTTTTATTAATATTTACATCATGTTAATCATAGTGTTAATGCTGATGTCATCGAAAAGGTTGTGACTCAGCAATATAAAGACCAGGCTTCGTACATATGTGTGTTCTCGTGTCACACACACACACACAGACACACACACACACACAGCAGTTGTTTGAGTGGCCTCTGACACGAGGAGATCTTGATGGTTCTTCTGGACGTGTGGTGGATGATGGTTTTGGATTAAAGATTAAAGTTCAGAGAAACTCATGAACACGTCTGATCCTGCTCTTCAGGCTCAGACTGATCCCTGATCAGCACTGAAAACTAAACCTGTTGCATCTTCAGAGACTTCACTCCATAAAAACAAGTAAGGAACACACCAGGAACACGTCAGGAACATGCCTGGGAACACGGCAGGAACACGCCAGGAACATGCCTGGGAACACGCCGGGAACACGCCGGGAACACGCCAGGAACACGCCAGGAACATGTCAGGAACACGTCAGGAACATGCAGGGAACAGGTCGGGAACACGCCAGGAACACGCCAGGAACATGTCAGGAACACGTCAGGAACATGCAGGGAACAGGTCGGGAACACGCCGGGAACACATCAGGAACAAGTCAGGAACACGTCAGGAACATGCAGGGAACAGGTCGGGAACACGCCGGGAACACATCAGGAACAATTCAGGAACACGTCAGGAACATGCAGGGAACAGGTCGGGCACACGCCGGGAACACATCAGGAACAAGTCAGGAACAAGTCAGGAACACGTCAGGAACACGTCAGGAACACGTCGGGAACACGCCGGGAACACATCAGGAACAAGTCAGGAACATGCAGGGAACAGGTCGGGAACACGCCGGGAACACATCAGGAACAAGTCAGGAACAAGTCAGGAACACGTCAGGAACATGCAGGGAACAGGTCGGGAACACGCCGGGAACACATCAGGAACAAGTCAGGAACAAGTCAGGAACACGTCAGGAACATGCAGGGAACAGGTCGGGAACAAGTTAGGAACACGTCAGGAACAAGTCAGGAACACATCAGGAACACGTCAGGAACACGTCAGGAACACGTCGGGAACACGCCGGGAACACATCAGGAACACGTCAGGAACACATCAGGAACACGCCAGGAACACATCAGGAACACGTCAGGAACACGTCAGGAACACGTCAGGAACATGTCGGGAACACGCCGGGAACACGTCAGGAACAAGTCAGGAACAAGTCAGGAACACGTCAGGAACACGTCAGGAACACGTCGGGAACACGCCGGGAACACATCAGGAACAAGTCAGGAACACGTCAGGAACATGCAGGGAACAGGTCGGGAACACGCCGGGAACACATCAGGAACAAGTCAGGAACAAGTCAGGAACACGTCAGGAACATGCAGGGAACAGGTCGGGAACACGCCGGGAACACATCAGGAACAAGTCAGGAACAAGTTAGGAACACGTCAGGAACACGTCAGGAACAAGTCAGGAACACGTCGGGATCACGCCGGGAACACATCAGGAACACGCCAGGAACACATCAGGAACACGTCAGGAACACGTCAGGAACACGTCAGGAACATGTCGGGAACACGCCGGGAACACGTCAGGAACACGTCAGGAACACGTTCAGACGTCAGTTCTTGTCTCAAATCAACGTATTTAACGGAGCTGCTAACTTGAGAGGTTGGAGTTGCTTGATTGACGGCTGTGTCGGCCTATCACACTCAGTTTCCCCACTTAGCACCAACATGGCAGCTAACAGTTTCCTCACTTCCTCCGTCAACAGTCTCTCCATCACCATCAAAGCAACCCCCCAACCCCACCCCCCGCCCTCCCACTGTCATGTGGGGGCTCCACTGGGGAGAAGGTTGGGGGAGTTTCCCAGCCTGCCTCAGTGCCGCTGGCCCGGGGGTTAATAGGTGTTCAGCCCCCCCATTATCCAGGAGCGTTTGTGAATCACCAGCCGAGTGATGTTTACCACTGATATCATATATATGCTAATGTGGCCGCTTAATTGGAGGGGAGGGGCCGGAGGGTGGGAGGCTGGGAGGGTGGGAGGGTGGGAGGGCGCGGGCTGCGATCATGTGTAAAATTGATTTGTGAGGGCTGATATTTGATGGGGTGGGGGGGGGGGGGGGTGCAGCTAACTTTTCCACCTTCTTTTCTCTGTGCAGTTTCAGAATGAACACATTTCACTGGACGAAGAGCAAGAGCAAGACCCTTGTTTGGGTTTGATGAGTAAGCAGAATATTCTAACAGGATTGTTTCAGTAGATTCTCACTAGTATTAATAAATAATGGTTGACAGTTGACAATCTGTCAAATTGAGTGATTTGGCAGAACGAGTGATAAAACTGTTGAAGTGATTCAGACGGATGTAAAATACAAAACACGACTTCTGATCTAGATTAGATTGATTTTTACTATAAAGTGGAGGAGGCAGTTTATGAGCTATACTGCAGCCAGACACCAGGAGGCGATAAAGAGGTTTAACTTCCCTTTTTGGAGCTGAAGTTAAAGTCGGAGTTTGCGATTGTTTTTAAATTTGTTTTTATGTTCAGTGACGTCATTAATACGATGGGACCAAGTTCCTCAGTTATTTGTACAAATTCTTCACACTCCACATTCCACAAGTTGTTAATTTGCTTTTCTGCAACAGTTGATTTCAAATAAAATAATAAGATCTTAAACTTTGGAGCAAATCCAAACCAGCCCAAACTTCCCCACATGTTTGCGGAGCCGGATCCGAGTCGCTGGTGGAAGTGGAGCTCACCGAGACAAATATGTTTTCCTTTGATAAGTGGAGTTCTCCGTGCTGCCGCCGCTCGCTCATTGTGACGCCAGCTGAAGGTTTTAAGCCGGCGGACGTGAGCCGCATGGTTAAACATCTGCTGGCTCCGAAACAAACGGGCCCGCGAACGCTTTAAGTATATTATCAGCCAAGTTCTTTTAGGAACGTATTGCTAAAGGAGCTTACCATTTAATTAATGTAACTTTGGCGAGATTACACCGCGGCCCGGCCTTGTGAGCAGAGGCAGAGTCTTATTGACCTCCCATGAAAGAGCTTAAAGACACAAGAATGGAGTTTTTACTCAACTTTGATGGGATAACTGGTATAATCTTTCACAGGGACGGGAGGCATAAAGTGTTTTAAACATAATACTGGGAGTGGGCCTGTAGTAGTGACTCAGCAGTTTCCTCACCAGCGTCTTTTCTCTCTGGTTCGTTCAGTGGAGACGATTCTTCGGCCTTCAGCTGAGAAACGATGCAGATAAATCAAAACGCCAGAAAAGACGTTTTTAGTAAAACCTCAAGCAACTTGTGATGATTTTCAGATTCATATAAATTCACTTCACACACGTGTTCTCAGATTATCAAAGAATCATATAATATCTATATGATTTACCGTCTGTCAGCAGGAAAGAAACATTTGAACAAGTTAAATGAGGACGTGAACATTTATCTCCACGTTTCTGTATCAACAGATAATAAATGACAGTGTATTAAAATATTTAATAGGAGTTCTTTTGTAAATACTAAGTGTGTATTTAATTTTTATATGTTGATTATAATTATGTTAGTTTCAAAGTTTAAAATGAGATCATGTACAAAATGTTTAAAAATAGTTACACACACATTCACACACACACACACACACACACACACACACACACACACACACACACTAAATAGGCAGTTCAACAAAATTATATTGAAAAATTTAAATTAATTTAAAGAATATTAAAAAAGTCAAACAGTTCCACAGTCATTCCCTTATTTTTATTATTATAAATAAAAAAATAAAAATGCAGGCCTATAATCTGTGTTGATGCAATTTATTCCTCCCCCCCTCCAACTGCATATACTATCCCAGATGTTACCCCCCCCCCCCCCCCCCCACTCTGTCGCTCTCTTTTTTAGGGTTTTCGGTGTCGCCCTTTCAAACATTCTTGAACAGTGGGATAAAGGGGGGGGGGGGGGGGGGATTAGGCCACGGGATCCTCCGGGTATTGTCTGAGAACCCGCAGATAAAAAAAAGACACTGGTTTGTTTTTGATTCGGTGGGAGGGGGAGGGGGAGGGGAGGGGAGGGGTTAGCAGGTGGTGTGGCTGGTCGGCCTGTTGGTCTGTTTGGAGTTTTCACAATAAAAGCATCCTGATATTCGGACGTGATGGACGGAGCCGGAGCTGAATCTGCTTCCTGCTCGATGTGAGAGGTTCTTCTCCCCGAGTGCTTTCCTCTGGATCAGAGGCCACGATCACTTTCAGCTCCTCCTCCTGGGGTTCACATGTTGGGCAGAGCAAAGAAGAAGAAGTAGAAGAAGAAGTAGAAGAAGAGTCAGAAGAAGAAGAAGAAGAAGAAGAAGAAGAAGAAGAAGAAGAAGAAGATGGCAGTAATGCACCTTGACGTTAAATAAAACAAAGAGAGAAGAAGAACATGTATTCAACATTTAACGAGTGATTGATGGTCCGAAGCCACCAGTCAGTTAGCTTAGCTTAGCATAAAACAGGTGGACACTGCTAGCCTTGTTCTGGCCACTGGTTAATGACGTTTAATGATCATTAACTTTCAGTTTCAGCCCATTTGATTTTAAAGGGAATTAAAAAGAACAATCAGAGACGAATAATTGTTTCTTTAATTTTTCAGCTCTGTCGAACGTTTCATTAAGGAAAGTGTGTGTGTGTGTGTGAGTCTGTGTCTTTGTGTGTGTGTGTGTGTGTGTGTGTGTGTGTCTCTGTGTTTATTGATCTACTTTAATTGATGAACCTATTAACACTGAGCAGATGTGGATGAGTTGGAAACAGTTTTATTAATTGATTCCTCTCACTGATCAATGAAAGATTTGTCAGCTGTGTGTGTGTGTGTGTGTGTGTGTGTGTGTGTGTGTGTGTGTGTGTGTGCTGATCAGTGGGTGGTTATCAGCAGCTCCTCATTAACCTGTTTCAGCTCCATTCACATGCTCATATCAGTTAATTAGCACCGAGTGAATCTCTCTCAATCATCTGCTCCTTTCTCATGTTAAACTCGTCTCTTCACCTCACGAGCTTTTTCCTTTTGTCTTTAATGAATCGAGCTTTCAAAACATCCACATGCCACAAATCCTGATGCACCCGAGGAGCTGCAGGAGAAGAGGTTCCACTCACCGGGAGGATTCTCGGGTTATTTTCATTTTATTTTTAAATCATTCAATAAAAAAGAAAGTTGCATTCAAACTATTTAAATGGAACTGGCTTAAATTCATTCACCCTACAGGAGAAAACCATTCTCTCCAATACGGGGAAATAAATCTGCATCACACAAATCAATTAGAAATCACTTAACATGTTTTGTAAAAGATAAACATTTTATTTTGACATAACACAGTCACAAAATGCAACATTTTAAATGGTTTTATTATGAAATCCAAAGTCACTTTCCTCCCTTGTGCCTGTGGTGATGCAGCTGGTGTTAAAAACATTCAGAAAACGATTGATTGATATTTTACTTCATATTTTATCGTCTCAAACTGTTGAAGAAGTCTGTCCTGTGGCCCCCCCGAGCCGTCCCTCTGGATCCCTCAGACGCCCGGTGTCCTGTGGCCCCCCCCCCCCGAGCCGTCGGTGTCCTGGTGGCGTCGGTTCAGACATTAGCTGAGCAGATTGATTCATTACGCTAATGTGAGTCTAACCCTGTTGGCCCTGTTGAGATGCGTACAATATGACACTCCTCAAATTTGTTCTAACACATGCCCCGGGGAGCCTCACAGAGCCGCTGCTAATGGGGGGGGTGGAGCCAATTATGCAGAGACGAGCCGACAGTCAACAGATATTAGGAGAATGTCAGCTGTGGTGTTATCTGCTGCTCCGCCCACAGAGCAGCCTGCTGAAGCTGCTCTGTGAGGAACACCACCGCAGGGAGAGAGAGAGAGAGAGAGAGAGAGAGGACACTTCCTGGTGTCCCTCAGGGAAACGTCCTCAACGTCTCATTAAGACAAATCCTTCATTAAAACTGACTCCTCCTTGTTTTGTTCTGATGCTCGTTCACTTCCACAGTTTCCACAACTAAAACATATCAACTAAGTTCAGACCCTTGAAGCCGCTTTAAGACGTGAACTCTGGAGAATGTTCGCACAATTTGGTCAGCACCCACGAGCAAGGCAGCAGGAGATTCTCCAGAGCGCTCAGGTGAGGGTGGAGCCGCCGACAGGAAGTGACGTGTTAATCAGATCCTCCACATCGACCTCGGGTCTGAGTCTGTGAGCTGGACTCCGGAGGACGAGAGGAAAGAAGCCTTGAGTTTAACGTGAAGCTCAGATTGCTCTTTATTACCCCCCCCCCCCCCCCTCTCCGGGTTAATCTGCCATCTGAGGGTGCGCTGGCGAGCCGAGAGGAGGGAGGCGGTGTCTGTGGCGGGTGGAGATAAGGTCTGTTGTTGTTGTTGTGGTGGTGGATGTGGGGGAGGGGGGGGTCTTATTTACCTGGAGCTGAAGGAGCTTTTGACTCCCTGCAGGCCGCTGCTTTATATCATGACCCCCCCCCCCCCCCCAATGCAATGTGTTGTACGTGTGTTGTACTGTTTGTCATCACGTCAGATCTTTGTGTTCTGGATGTCATCTGCTCATTTCATCGACTTCACATGTGACATATTTATGATAACTCACCCGAGGTTGTTAATTATTGATGAAATTGTAATAAACAGTCGACCAGAGCAGTTTGTCGGTCAGTGTGGTGGTGGGGGGGGGGGGGGCAGCGTGTCTTCTTCTAGGTCCTCAGATTCAGCAGTGATCGACTACTGGGTCGATCCTCAGGTCAAAACCACCGAAGATCAGTTTCACACTTGGATTATTTTTATTTCAACGTCTCAGTCGTGCAGCAAAATTCACAGAAACATTTTCTGTCGTAAAATAATATTTTCATTTCTAATTTTCGGTATTTTCTATTTTTCGTCTCCTTACAAACTAAACTTTGATAACCCAGGAAAGAGAAAAGCGAAAGTGGAAAAACATATATCTATAATCATAAATGAATATCTCCATCAATCATTTGTTTTAAGTATGAAAATCTAATGTTAAGATTCATCTCAGTAAATATAAAGTTTTAGATTTTAATGCTTTTATTTATGCAGTTGTTTAATATTGTGTAATTCTTCTCTTCTGGATGTTTTTGCTCTGAACCTCGATGTGATCTGCAGGTGACCCGTCACGTGACCTCTGACCCCGGAGGCTCCGCCCTCCTCTCACAGTCCACTCTGGAGTTGTAGGCCGAGCGTTTCCTGCCGTGTTTGCTCATTTCTGTGAATGAGAAGAAAAAGAACAGATTGCTTTGCATCTGCTGTTTCCAGGCGTCGTGGGCCCGGCCCGCAGGTGCTGCTCCTTCCCCCCCGACGGCCGCATTCTTCTCCAGGCCGGCGCTGCCTGAGCAAACTGCGCCTCCGAGCAGGCCGGTCCCACCGCTGACTGGACACTGCCCCGGCAACATGCATTGTTGCTCTATGCAAATCCACTCGCCCTGGGACAGAGGCTCGGGGGGGGGGGGGCATCCTGAGCTCGGGAGCCGGGATAGAGAACGGAGGCCGGCCAATAAATGAAAGTTTGCCTTAAATCCTCAGGATAATGGAGGCAGAGGTTGGGGCCGAGCCTGGAAGCCGAAATAAACAGAGGGATTACTCCTCGGTTTTGCATCACTCACTCTCCTCTGGGTGGCCCTTAACCGAGGGGAGAGGGGGGGGGGGGGGGGGGGGCGGCGGGAGAAGAAAAAACGTTTAACGCATGGACATTCACACAGCACATCGGGGGAAAGGAGTGAGCCTAATTCCATCAAAGACTGAGAAATTAGCAATTAATTTATTCCAACCTCCCCGCCCCGGCTCCTTTTCTATTTCAGCCCAATTGTTGGTTGGTTCTGCAACATCTGGTCCCGAGCAGCCGCTCCGCCTGACGACCGGTGCTCCCTCCATTAACACGGAGGAGATCCTCCTTGTTCCTTCGCTCCTCGTCCGGGGGAGATTAGTTCTCTGCGATGTGAAAAGTAATCATTAAAAATGTTGCTCTTTCTGCAGCCCGGGCAGAACCACGACCGGCAGCGCCTTTATTTGCAATTGTAATTTAAAGAATAATTAAAGAAGTTAAATGATTCTGTAAATGTAGAACAACTTGAGTCTTTGTGCTCAGGGGTGCATGAACCTGAGCCTTATGGCTGCTTGCTCCGATAAACCCGCTAATGAAAGAATGTAGCGCCGCGCTAATGACAAATTTTGAAGTGTGTTGGATTTGCTCACTCTCTGTTCTCAGCTCACGCTCAGCGTTAATCTGTGGGGTGGGGGGGGGGTGGGGGGGGTAAGGAGGAGAAGCCACATTTAAACATTTCAACACATATATTGAATGATTCACTGATTGACTTTGTTTAATAGTTGAGAGGAAAAGAACAAACTAACTGAGAAGATCAGAAGAAGAAGGAGCAGCAGCTTCAGCTCAAACCTCCACCAACAGTTCCTTCAACCGTCTGAAGAACATCCTCTACGTCTCATATGTGTAATCAAGATCCTTCAGCCATCCTCCGAGGAACCAGTACAAAATTAAGAAACATCCGATCCCACAATCGGATAGAGACAGAATCCTGAATCTGCACCAGCACGTAAAGAGGTCCTTCTCTTCCCCTGAGGGTCAAGAGAATCGGTTCAGTAGCTTTCACACAATCCTGCTGTCAAACAAACAAACAAACAAACAAACAAACAAACAAACAGATGAAAACTCTAGAATCCTCCGTGGAGCTCCTTCAGTTAGTTCAAATTACAACCAATGATAAAGAAAGTGAAAACAGATCCTGGATCAGCCCCCTGGTTCAGATCTGCAGCTAACTATAAGGAGTCCTTCCCTGAGCCGGTGAACATCCTTCCACCGAGTTCCAGTGGAGATCCGTCTGGTAGTTTTTCTGTGATCTGAAATACAAACAGATGAGAGGAACATCATGAAGCCACACTGAGCTCCAGCAGACCTTTGAGTGTCTTCTCATCAAGAGCCAGGTTGATGTCGGGGTTTTCAGATTCAGTCAAAGAAAGTGAAAATAATTCATAATGAGCAGCTTTTATTTGAATCTTAGACTCTGACGCTCTTTGTCCCGATTTCTGGCATTTAAAAAAACAGTAATATGACCTCACGTCTTCCATCCGTCCATCAGGATCTCGGTAAAGAGTTTGATTTGCTGCTCAGGATCTTCAGATCAGAGGAATGAACGTGATCAGGATGAATTCAGTCATAGATTCAATATTTTCTGGTAAATGAGTGAAAACATCAAAACAAACAACACCACGTCCTTCGGTGATCATCGTCCTGTACAGACGCTCAGTGCAGATCCTATGTCCTCATGTCAATCGACCTGCAGCAGACACACACACACACACACACACACACACACACACACACACACACACTCACTCTCTCTCTCTCTCTCTGCTGGAAATGAGCTGTTGACATTATTGAGGTACTTTGATATCAGGACCAGCAGATTAATGTTCCACCGACGACCATCACACATTTCACTTCATCACTTCACTTCATGTTGGAAACATCTGGTGGCGTTTGTGAAAGTGGGAAAATGACAGGGGGGGGGGGGGGGGGGGGGCTCCTGTGGAGGTGACCTTGAGGCCGGCGGTTGTCCCCTGCAGGTCTGAGGCGTCTCTGCAGGATGTGGAGATGACATCAGCCTGAGGAGGAGGTGACAGGTCAGAGGTCAATTCATAAGCTGTGAATAAAGATGGACGACGCGTCTCCACTTCCTCCCTCTATCCACTGATGAAGCCAAATGATCTCGGATTCATACGCTGTCATCTTGCACCAATGACAAGTGGCCAATACTTGTGCTGTCCACCAATCAGGAGTCAGCTGTCAATCATCATGTCTCTGCCTGTTCTTATATCATCTAAAAACTGATTCAAACCAAACTGATCAGAAACACTTGAGCAAACATCAGAGAGATAACAACCACCTGGAATGACAAATCTTTATTCTAAATCCATTTTTCATGTTTTTAGTTTGGTCCATGTCCCATCTGCTAACATGGAGGAGGAGGTTTAAGACCGAGCCACCAGGGGGCGACTGAGAGTTTTTTGTGGAGAACTTGAAATCACAAGTTCAAGACGGCAGCATTTGAACCGGGGACATTTTGCATTCATTCCTGACATCGGGAGGAAGTGGAGACACGTCGTCCATCGTTATTTACAGTCGATGGTTTAATAACATTTCCTGTTATTCTCACCTAATTAAAATCTGCTCTGGTGAAGTTAAACTAATATTTAATGTGATGATGAAACTGCTCATTTGAACATGAACTCTTGAACTGATCTGAAATTCAAATCGACATTGGAGCCTTTTGCTGTTTTGACCTGTTTCAGTCATCACACTGTCACACACAATTTCCTGGATCAGTTTTTATTTAGCGACGTTGGCAAAGTTCGGTCCCTGTTTCGATTGTTTAAATTCAACACAACGTTTTGAAACACAACCCGAACTCGACTCCAGGAGTTCCATTGTGTGACTTCACTTCTGTTTTCAACTTGTTCAAAGTCCAGGACGGCCATGATATTGTCTTTTCCCATGATCCTCTTGGCAGCGTCCCGCCTGGAGAAGCAGCCCGCCATGTCCCCAAAGGATCCTGAAAGGACACAAAGGCACAAGGAGGCGGAGGGCGAGCGGCGGCGGAGGAGCTGGCGTCTCCTCGGACCCGGCCTCGCTCCCAGCCGGGCCACTCCAGCTCTGAGCGGATGCTAATGAGATGCTCTGATCCCTCCGGAGCTTCCCATGTTTTCAACACCTTCAAGGACCACATGGCGCTCGCAGCATAAAGACGACTAAATGAGAAATCTGAACGTTTTCTGTGACGCCGGGGGCCTCTTCGCTTTTCAACCTGGCCGCCCATTCAGCGTACAGCCCCCCCCCATCCCCCCCACACCCCCGAAAAGAAAAGATAAGAAAGAGAGTGCGACAGGGGGACGTGGACGTGCAAACTTCTCAGGCAAAAGGAATATTTGCGATCCTGAAGTGATAATCAATTTATGGCCACGGCAGGGCAGGGCCGTGGGTCGGGGGGGGGGGGGGGGGGGGTGATGCTCAAACCTGGAAGCTGCTTCTCACCAGCGCTGTAATGAGATCACTAACATCTTGAGCCGGCCTCCACTAGAGCCGCCGAACAACAGGCTCCCAGATGAAAGGTGAGTGGGCGTGGCCTCCCGCTGACTGGTTCAGAAGCACTTTGATAGCACAGCGCCCGGTGAAAGGCTCCCGGGCAGCGGCTCATATTAGCGGCGGAGCACACGGCTCAATAGGATGATGCCTTTTGGCTTTTGTCATGAGATGATTAAGGGCTTGGTTGTCACCGCTGCCTGTTGAGCACCAGGCTCTAGAATCCACTCTGCTGGGCCCATTGTGTGAGTCCCTGTGCTGCAGAGGAGCCTTTTGATGAGACACCGCTCAGGGAGCCATCAGGTGAGCTCTGCTTTGGAGTCTCACATCTTCAGAACATCTCAAGAGCTTTGTTTTCCTCTAAAGACCCTTAAACCCGTCCTGCTCCTCCAGCAGGCCGACGCCACGAGGGGCGTGGCCCAGAGAGGGAAGCTGCTGATCAGGGTTTTGAATAAAGACGTGTCTGTAATTCATTTACCTGGTGGGATCTGAACTGAGCGTCTGTGGAGGATGAGCTGTGATAAGAGTCTGAACTCCCTGGAGAGCTCCGTGCACACCACAGCCACGTTGTTTCATCTAAATGTGTTGTTTCAGGTTTGATTTGATCAAATTCATTTAGTTCTTCTGAATCGTGCTCGCTCTTTGTTTGTGGAACAAATAGAAAAATACAACCCAGAACCTTCTGGCTCTCCTCTCTCTCTCTCTCACCCGGTTTGATTGTGAGAAACTAACTCCTCTCGCAAACAGGAAGTGGATATTTTTACTCAACTCATCTCAACACAACATTAACACAATCCCTTCTTCTTCTGTTTTTAAAGGAGAGAGAGAATCAGCTGAGCAGCGTGAACGTTCAACAGAGAATCCACTATGTCCATTTTTTTGCAATCAATGCCGGTCCTTTCAATCAGGAGAGCTTTATACTGGGGATTAGTTTTGGTGACTTAAGAAGCTAGACTACCTCCGTACCCCCACCATCTGCACCCGCACCCCCCCCCCACACACCCTCTGAACCCCCCTCACAAAAATAGCACAAGGATACTGGCAGCCTTTTCACTCGCTGCTAACAAGCACAGGCCCACTCCAAGTAATTAAATCAATCCCTTTGTGTTCCCCAATATTCCCCTTCAGTGGGTGACTGCCCGAGATCTGATTATAGCTCTTCATGCATATTCAGGCCGGAGCCACAACTTGTCTAAAACAACCTCTTACTTTTTATACTCACGGCCAACATGCACCAGTTTCCTCTTTATTTCATATTTCATACTTTTATCTGTCGTGTTTCCCAGAATGTGCTCAGGAGGAAGAGGAGCGGCGGGTCCGGAGGCTCGGCTGAAGACCAGGAGAAGTTAGGGTCGCAGCTCGAGAGACAAATTGGATTAGCAAGTATTGGATTAAAGGTAAAACGGAGGGATAACAAACAAGAAAAGCTGCCTGTGATCACAGGGTTTAATATATTTCTTTTCCTCCACGATCCCCTTTCTTCTCTCCCTCCCCCCTTCTCTCTCTTTCTCTTCGGGTAAAGATCCCAGGCTTAAGACAGACTTATTAAAACTGGGATTAATTTGTAATGCTCCCCTAACCCTCGGGGTCAACCCGAGATTTGTTATCTAAAGCAAACAGGGAAAAAAATCTGCTATAACAACACAACAAGGCTTCAAATCCATGTCCGTGGGGCTTCTGGGAGATTTGAGCTTTGTCCGAGACGTGTTATCCCTCAGATGTTTATTTGAGCAGGTAAAGAGATGTAATAATTTCACTAAATCACTCTCGTTATGGAGCTGTGTCCTATTTTTATTAAGTTTTAATAAACTGACAGATTTCCCTGGGAAGGAAAGTGAGAGTTTAAACATGTGAATAAATCCAGATGATGTGAAACCTGTGATCTTGATAACAGAAGAGGAATATTCTCCTTTTCCTTCATTGATAAAGTGAGCAGTTTGTAATCAGCGGTGTTCCACTCTCATTGGTCTGATCTCCAGAACGTAGCCCCGGCTCCGATTGGGATCTTAATCTTATTTGGTTACGGAGGCTTCGCTCACTCCGGCGAACACAAAGACCTTCGGGAACAAATCCGGGGCCTCCGCACAAAAAAGGACAAAATAAATCAGCGCCTTGTTGTCTGTGAAGTCTCCAGGGTTCGATCCCCGGGGTCGTGACTCGTGTGGCCGAGCCGAGCGGCCTCAGAGCCGAGCGGCCGGTCGTCCGTCCACGTCTTTGTTTCCAGTAATTCGGTTTTATGTCTTTATGAAGCAGAGTTGAGTCGTGCAGGAAGAAATCTGATATAATATGATTGTGTCACAACATTGTGTTTATTAATGTGGTTTTTAGATTTCATAAAGTGACGTGAATGTCGGTCACTTCTTTAACACATTTATATCTGTTGAGTTTGAAAGTCTTGGAAAAGCTAATAAATTGTATTAGGTTTTTACTGTTGCGCCTGTTTGTGTTATATATTATATTATATTATATTATACTATATTATATTATATTATATTATATTATATTATATTATATTATATTATATTATATTATATTATATTATATTATATTTCTTTTGATGTTGTGACACCTTTAAGCCTGAACGATAAATGTTCGGATTCATTTGATAGAAACAACCACTGGAGTCGCCCTCTGCTGGTCAGGGAGAGAATGCAGGTTTTAGGCTATACTGCTAAACTTCGGCTTCCCTATTCGAGAGCTGTCATGTTGTCAATCTTTATTTTCGGTCTATGCTTAGTACGCTGGGTTGAGTTGATTGAAGCACAATTTGTTCACGTGCTCGTACGATCACGTGTTTTACGATCACGTGTTTTACGATCACGTGTTTTACGATCACGTGTTTTACGATCTTCCACAGACTTCACAACATGTTTCTTCTCTCAGTCACGTGCAGATCACAGGATAATTAATGTTGATGACTGAACGTGTCTGTGTCGACTGTGTGTGGCCTCACTGAGAATTAAACAACACGATTCTATTTGAGAGTTTTCCTCCTTGTAAAACGCTCGTTGACCTGAAGAACCAGAGAAGAAGAAAAGGGCGACTCATCGGGAATCGGCCTCGTTTCATCTCCGACACAGAAAACGTGATCAATGTCTCCCACGTCCATCTTCTGTCGGTAATCCTCCACAGACTGCCCCTCGCTGCAGTTTGTGTATCAGCTGTTTGCACTGGATTAATGTGAGTCACTGGTGGCAAGTGTTCAAATCAATGTTTATTAATGGTTTCTCTAAGTGTTTAAAGATTAAGTCATTAACATATTGATGAAGTTTTCCAAGTTGCCCACGGAGAGAAAAGGAGTCGGAGCTGGAGAGCGGTTTGACGAGCAGCTGGAGGAGGAGGAGGAGGAGGAGGAGGAGGAGGAGGAGGAGGAGGAGGAGGAGGAGGAGGAGAAGAAGAAGAAGAAGAAGAAGAAGAAGTAGAAGAAGAAGAAGAAGAAGAAGAAGCAGAAGAAGAGGAAGAAGAAGCTGTGTTTTCCTGAGGACGACTTCAGACACTCTGATTCTCCTGGTTTTGACCACCTGGAGAAACGTTAATATTATCTCCATAAGTCCTCTTGCTCAACGTGTTTGTTATGAATCACGAGTCGTGTGGAAGCTTCTTGTTCGGAGTCGCTCTCTGTGGACGAGGAGCCGTCGGGTCTGATTGATTTTCAGCAGCGACCTGCTGCAGCCTGTGGCTCACCATGGTAATTCCCTCTCTCACCTGATAAGGTCCCTGATCCATAATAAATCAATTCTAATTAGTTTTATGTTTAGCGGGGGGGGGGGGGGGGGGGGTGCTCCTCAGTTGTTTCCAGGCACCCGTCACCTGAACACTGGATATCAGTTAATCTGCTGATTATTAAGAGCGGATTATTGATGGAGGGGGGGGCTCTTGTATCAAGGACACGCAGGTTCTGTTTCCTCTGTTTGGTTTTGTCCTCAAACTTCTCCTGATAAAAGTTTTTCTGAATTGCACGTGTTGCAGCGATGGAATCTAAGAGGTGGGTCTGGACAGTTTGACTTTCACACGTCTCATCTCCTCCACATGTGAACAGCCGTCCTGACAGAAGAGACCACATCAGCTTCTTTGCCTTCGTTTCCAAACATCTCAGGTTCTGCTCGTCAAACGGGACCAGCAGCATCTACACAAGTCTCTGATTTGGTGTCTTTAAAACTCCAGACTTCAAATGTGAGAGCAAGTGGAGACGTCCATCTTTATTATCTGATCATCTGTCGCACCATCATTTCAAAATGCTCCAACTCTTGTCCAGATGTTTAAGTCACAGCTAAAGTGGGTCAGTACAGTAGTTTTCTGTATTTTCTATTTGACATTTACTTTATTTTAAATCTCAAATCTTATTTTTGAGTGGCTCCTGGTCAAATGGCAGCACATTGATGAACCAGCACAGAAACTAAAGAAAGATTAATCAGGACAGACGAGCAGAAGAAAATCTAAATAAATCCTCCCAGCTGCTGCACAGAGCCGACACACAACATGGAGCCGACACACAACACGGAGCCGACACAGAGCCGACACACAACACAGAGCCGACACACAACATGGAGCCGACACACAACATGGAGCCGACACACAACCCAGAGACGCAGGTGGAGTTGTGACTCCTCTGGTAACAATGAGCCGCCTCGTCCCTGACATCGATTTCTTTCTGCTGTGGTTCCTGCTCCTCTGTATTAGAAAGTTGAAGCCGTCTCTAAAAGACGAACTGGTGCATAGACCTGCTGCTTGTGTCGTCCGCGGTGGTTTCATACGATAAGCTTTTTAGATGTTCAGAATCAATATGTAATCCTGTGCAGGGGCTTATCCCCTGGCCGTGGTGAGGCTCGAGCTTTGTGACCGGCCTGCTAGCTGCTCCGAGCTGCACATTGATTAGCTGCAGTGCAGAATCCTATCAGCTCTGATGATGGAGCAAACTCTCCCAGTGCCGCCAGTAGACTGGACCTGGAGATAAGGCTCCTGGTTTCCCCCCCGCTCCTCTGCGGCTCACAGCAGGACCAGGAGAACATTTAAAGACGTGAGGCCGAGGTTCTCGTCGACCACGAGACCAGACCCCAGATCAGCTGCTGAGTTTCTTCACAAGTGATCAACTGGACTCTGTTCCAAGATTTTAATAAGTTGAGTGAATCTTTTCTGTTTGTCATCTCGAGTTCCAGGACGCTGCAGAACAACTCTTCATGAATATAAATATAAATATCATGAGTTAGAGACGTCCATGTGAGCATTGGTCCTGCAGGAGACACTAGGTGGCGTCATGAGCCATGTTCAACGTGTAGATGTTTTGAATGACTAAATATAAAATAAGTGTGTCAAGAAGAATGAATAAATGTGACATTAAAACTAGAATCAACGTGTTTCATTGAATTTCTGTGATGTCATTTAGTTTTCAGCTCCAGAAAACACTTTAACGTCCAGTATCACTTTAAGGTTCATCCTCTGAGAACCATGAATGTTCGGTTTCAATCGTCACTACACATTTTTTATTTAGGTTTTGTTACAGATTTTCCTCCAGGACGTCTGATAAGTTCTGTATCGCCTTCAATGTTTTTTATATTTCATTTGAGTTATCAGTGTGTGTGTGTGTGTGTGTGTGGGGGGGGGGGGTTGGGGGGAGGAGCCTGTGCATTCCTGCTCACATGGTTACCACTGCTACGCATTGTTGGAGAAATCTGAATGAGCGCCGGCCGAGCAAGTTTTAACGTGATTGCCCGAGTGGCAGCAGGGGCGGAGAGAGAGAATGAAGAACAGAGGCGGAGAGAGGACAAGGGGGGGGGGGGGGGCATAATCCTAAAAGGATTGGAAGCCCCCCCCCCCCCCCACATTCCCTCCACACACACATACACACACACACACCTCTGAGTGATGGGCACTGGATGAGGTCAGTTGGTTTTGTGGTGTCTGATCCCCCCCCCCCCCCCCGGCCCCCCCTTCATTTTTTGACTTCCTAATGAGAGGGGCGGGACCACAGGGAGTGTGATTGACAGCTACATGCTCCCCTCTCGGCCCTGTACTGTACTTGACACCGAGTGATGACTTGTTTCTCACTTCCTGTCTGTCACTGTCACGAGTGCACTGTAAAAAACCATCAGCTGAAAAGCTCCTCGCTCTGGTTCCCAGTTTGAACACTGGTTTCAGTCTCTGCTGCAGATTCTCTCAGACTATTGAGCAACAGGAACAAACAGGACCGACTCTGACTTCCTCCCACTGATCTTCAGGTGGAGACGTGAGGAGTGGGTCAGGACGAAGAAGACGAGTCTGGGGCTAGGGGTGGGATGATTCTCGTTTCCAGGGCGGATAGTGTCATAAATAAATACACTACAATACCCATGATCCTCGGCTACAACCCAGGATTTAAATCTCCAGACGTCACATGTTCGATTCCTCATATTTACGAGTGTCTGGTTATAAAATGAAGCTCCAGAGGAACGTCTTCACCTCTGGATTAAACTAACGAACAGGAGAGTGGAGGTTCATGAGTCCCCGACAGATGTCTCATGAGGTCATGAGGTCATGAGGTCTTGAGGCCTCTTTCAGAACAGTCTGGACTTGTGGGTCATGATAAACTGAATTCTGACGTTTGAACCGGTTCATTTCAGATTCTGTGGATTATTCTTATTATTGTTGTTATTATTACTAACATCTGAATTCAACCTCCAGCAGTGAATCAGTTTCTCACCAAACACACAAACAATCAGAAACACACAAACAATCAGAAACACACAAACAATCAGAAACACACAAACAATCAGAAACACACGAAGGAGTCAGATCTCCTGATGTTCTGCTCCACATGTTTCCCTCTGTCTTCACCTGCGTAACATGCACTGTGTGTCTGTGTGTGTCTGTGTGTGTGTGTGTGTGTGTGTGTCTCCTCTTGTACTTTCTGATGTCCTCGGATTTTATGCATCGTGCTTTGAATAAGAGTGAACGAGAGGCCTCTCCAAACTTAACCCCAAACACACACACACACAGATACACAAACACACAGATACACACACACACACACACACACACACACACACACACACACACACAGACTCACATACACCACTTGCAGCCTGATCCCCTGATTTAAAGGCTTAGTATTAAGAAAATACTTCTGCAATGGGGGGGATTAGACGCCGACACATAAAAACCTCACAACAGCAACAATGACTGTGTCTGTTGTGTGTTTGTACTCGTGATCGATCACTGAGGGGAAATGATTTCACATTCAACAACCTGCTGATTATCTTTAAAATGATCTCCACCACATACATATCAGGAACGTTAAAGTGAAAACTAAATTTAATCTGCAATTTATTTATACTAATAAAATTGAAAGGGTTTCAAAGTAGCTGATGTCTTTTTAAATCTAAATGTTTTATACTTTTATACTAAAATTATGATATTATTATACTATATACTACTTTAAAATGTAAACTCTCCTGCTTTAATAAACGAGACCACAAGTTTAACAGAAATATCAATAAATCATTTAATTAACTCATGATTATATAAATGAAAAGATTAAAGGAACAAATGAAGTAAAATAACTTTATTATAGTTTTACTGTAAAATGTTTATATCATCACTTTCACACTGAGCCGCCATGTTTCTCTTCCTCCAACTTTTTACGAACTTTTCCAGCTAAGTGGGCGGGGCAGTTTCTGGAAAAAGAGGGGGGGGGGAGCTCAGCGGCTGATTGGTCCCGGAAGACCTTTGAGCGCTGTGATTGGCTGAGACAGTCAGAGAGACAGAGGGCGAGAGAGAGGGAGATAGATAGAGAGAATGAGAAACCGAGAGAGAGGGAGAAACAGAGAGAGATATAGAGAGGGAGAAACAGAGAGAGAGAGAGAGAGGGAGAAACGGAGAGAGAGAGAGAGTGAGAGAGAGATTGAGAGAGAGAGAGAGGGAGAAACAGAGAGAGAGAGGATATAACGCGCTGGTTGTATCTCGGTCGTTTCTCTGCGTGTGCGCGTGAACGCAGAGCAGCTTCAGACAAACTGAAAGTTAAATAATTTAGATTTTTGAATCTGAATCCAACTCTTTCCTAATGTGGATAATTACAAACTGTGGATCTGACTTTTCTCTGGATTTCACTTTTTGAATCCACTCCCGAGGTGACAGAAGAAGGTGAGACACCATTTTAAACTGGTTCCTATTCACTGGTATTGTACTTTATTCTATTCTACTTTATTTTATTTCGTTGTGTTTAACTTTACTCTATTTGACTGTGTTGGATTTCTCGTGATTGTTTTTCCCTGCTACTTCCTGTTTGAACCTTTCCATAACAAAACCTCCACCTGAAGGTTTTAATTTCCTCTTCAAAAATAGAACACCGGCGACTTTAGGAGAATCAGAACCGAACAGATCGAGCTTAATAAACACGTGTTTTATTAAACTTTGAGTTTCTATAATACAGTTTTTAATACACATGAGAATCTGGAGGTGACTTCAGCTCGTTACCAGACGCACTGTATTTCCCCTCGGTGGTGGAACTCTCTGATCGCATCTCCTCTGTGATGACGACCATTTGCTCTCAGCTGCTAAACGCATTGAGTTCCTGTTGGAAACACGCGGAGAGTTGATCCAATGCAGCGGGAGGCCGGAGGCTCCTCGACCGAACACCGCTGCTGTTTGTCGGCCTGAGCCGCTGAGAGCAGCCGCTGGATTCCACCACGAGCTGAATACATTCACACTCCTCTTTTTCTAATGTGTATTCTACTCGTTTTATCATAATAAACATCCTTTGGTTGAATTGAAATGTTCAAACTCTTCTTCAGCTTCAATCATTAATTCATGAATTCTATTATTTAGTTCATGTTTCCAGCTGCAGGAGCCTAAACACACAATTAAATAACAACATCTTTATCGGCTTAAAGAAACTACATAACATGGACACAGGAATATCATTTAAAATAATAATGTAAAATAAAGAACTCGTCAATATTAGAATTGTGACACATACAAGCCCCATGGAAAATGTGGAAGGTTAAAGAATAAATACAGAGGTTAAATAAGAATGATCTTAAATCTAATGCGGTTTATTTTGAAAGATTTGAATATTTGAATCGTAATGGGACGGTGTGTGTGTGTATGTGTGTGTGAGTGTGGAAGTGAGAGAAGTCTCGTGTGGTTTGTAATTTAAACGGATCGATTTAATCTGAGCTGCTGAATGAATTAAAACCTTATGACGATCTGAGCTGTTTAAAATGTAAAAACTATAAATCTCATATTTGTTCCAGGAAGCTTCTCATTATTTTTATTATAAAACTAAAGACAGCTGCTATTTATTTTATTCTTTTCATAATTCTCCCAGTTTAAATCCACAAACTCTTAATAAAATAAGATGTTCTTCGATCAGAGTTTTTTCTTTCTCTCAGATTGTAATTAGATAAATACACAAATACAATAAAATGTGTCTGTGGATTATGACAAAACCAGTTTGGGGAAAAGCCCAAAATGTAAAATTTTCAAAATTTTCTTTTTAACTTGAACCTTTATTCGAAGTATAGGATATTCTACTGACTGAGTCACAGTGGATTTATTCATTCGTTTATAATATTATAATATCTATATATAATATATATGTACAGTAATGTGGGATTTAAAAATATAAAGATGACTTAAAATCTTGTGTTTGTTACGTTTAATTGTAACTTCATTGAAAAGTGTTTTACATTATTTTAGGGGAATAAACTGTTTTGTTGCATAATAAGTAAAAAGTATTAACTGTATATTACGTCATATTTATCTGACTGTGTATTTTATTAATTGTATATAACTGTGTGTTCTCTTGTCTTTTTTTTTGCTATATGATGTTTGATCTTCTATAATAAGTGTGTCTCTGTGTCTCCTCCAGGAACCGGGGCTCTCACCTGCACACCGGGGTCTTCCTCTTCCTCTCCCCGTCGGACCCGCGGCCTCCCCCGGCCTCGCCTCGCGGTCCTTCCGCCTCCTCCGGGAGCATGATGTCTTATCTCAAGCAGGCCCCGTACGGGATGAGCGGACTGGGCCTGAGCGGAGCCGCCATGGACCTGCTGCACCCGTCCGTGGGCTACCCCGGTACGAGCCCGCGCTCAGAACAAGCGCACCCCGCAACATTCAAAACTCCAGATACATATCCATCAAACAATAAAACGTCCGATACGATTCCATCAAAATAAAACACACTGAGGATTTAAATCTTTTCTGCAGTTTTGTTTTCATCAGATGAGAAACTGAGCTGAAGTTTTTATCTTATCATCCTGCAAAACATATAACTTGATAAAATATTCATAATCAACAAAATACAAGACTCTGACATATTTAAATAAATAAAAATAAAACGTTTACATCAGGTGGGAAATGACAGGATGCGGAGTCAGACTCGTGCTGCTCCTGGATTTCATTTTTACTCGTCTGCACAAAAACTCTATCTCAGAATTCTCTCCTGATAAAACTTATTTATCACATTTAACTTCTTATTCTATTCTATATTATTATTGTTTTAATAACTACAGCAGAGAAGACAGTGAAACCAAAAGTGTTGCTCGCGCTAAAGTTCATCACAAGTTCAGAAGAACTTTATATCACAGTATAAACAACCTCGCTCAGCGACCGGATGTTTGTGTTTATGTATTAATTTGTTTGTTTGCTGGTTGAATCTTTCAGGGCACCCGCGCAAGCAGCGGCGGGAGCGCACCACGTTCACGCGCACGCAGCTGGACATCCTGGAGTCTCTGTTCGCCAAGACGCGCTATCCGGACATCTTCATGAGGGAGGAGGTGGCGCTGAAGATCAACCTGCCCGAGTCCCGAGTGCAGGTGTGTGTCTGTGTGTGTAATAACGAACACAAATAACACATCGGGTTTAAAGCTCTGGTGTAAAAACAAGGACGTGAGGTCGGATTCTGAAAATGAGGTTTTCCATCTTGTCCTCACAAGTTATGATCTGTCAGGAACAAGATAATTATATGAGTTAATATCTGCGTGGTTTCCATTTCTCAAGTATTCTGACTGAGACACAGTTCTTCTCTGTGTTCCAATTTCACTGTGCGACGTTGTTAACACGAACATTTAACTATAATAAAATGTTATAGTTAAATTAACATTTTCACTATAAAAAAAATAACTTTTCTGGACTTCAGGACAAGTTTATTAGTTTTGCACGTGTCAACAATAAGACAATTCAAAGTGCTTTAGCATCTAAAATCCATGACGACAAACTGTTACATAAGAAAACCCCCAAAAAGAAGAATTTAAAATAAGTTTCTAGTTCGTTTATAAAGAATAAGTTTGAAGGTCCCAGCAGGAAGTTTCCTCTCAGCTCGGAGAGTTTGAGGAGTTTGAGAGGCTGAAGTGGAACAGCACACAAGAGAAAGTCTTTATTGTCATCATATTCCATAAAACCCAACACAATGAGAGGGCTGGTTGTGGTTGGTCAGTTAAAGTTAAATACAAGTTATCACACAGTGGAAACAACCGTTAATGGTTTTAAAGAATGAAACAGGTCTGAAACTTTTCTTCACTTCAGTAGAAACCAGCTGAGACTCTGCTCCGCTGCTGCTCACAGACGTAGTAGTGGAAGTATTGGTAGTACTAGTGTGTAGTATATGCAGTAGTATTTTTTTTTAAGCTTTCTATATTAATAATCATCGCTTAAATATAATTATAACATTTATTAATGTTCCGATTCAATTATTATTTTTAAGTTGTATCTATACTATTCAAAATGCTCTCGTGCTCATTAAGTTCAATTTATGTTCGTTTTCTCCCAAAAATGTATTTCACATGATCGATTATGAAAATGTTTCTTAAATTAAAAGTTTTCATCATAACTTGAGACACTGAAACAGATTCAAGCAGAAAGCTTCCTCAGTTCATAACTGACATTAAAATAATTGTAAATTTTATACGTTTTCTCGAATCGATTCATGTTTTGCAAATTATGTTTTTTCAAATAAATTACGAATATTTCCAGAAAATTGACATTTTAGATTCAAAGTGTTTTGGTTGTTTTATCGCATCATAAATCCGACGATCATCTGTTTTCACCATGTGTTTGAGAATAAAATGATTTATGAATGATCCATCATCTTCCTCAATAAAAAGCTTCAGAATATTAACAGGAATAAACAGTTTGGTTGAATATTAGTCAAAGTGAGGAGGAGAAATCTGAATATGAACAAAAATAACTTTAAAGATTTATATTAGAATTTGAATCCAGGGACACAAAACATGAACCAAACTGAATGAAAAAAACTTTTTGCCGAAATGTTCTGTAAATTAAAATATTAATAAAATGAAAAAGCCGGAAAAGTAAAAGGAAACAAGATCCCCTTCAAAATAAAATGTTAAGTTACATAGTAATAAGTTGTTGTGCAGGTTGTTCTGCTGAGATTTACTTTGAAAAGCTGCCATCCTGAGTGAGTCTGCACATTTTCATTTAAACATTAATTTCATCTTATTAACTATTTAGTTTATTAATGTTTCCCTGAAGAAGAGTTGGACAGAGTGTTTCCTCTATAAGACCAGAATTAAAGGGACAGTTCACAAATTAAAAGACAGTTCACATGAAACACAGCAGCGGACAAACAGAGGAACTTTCTTCTGAAATAATTCTTAAGTTATTCACTTAAGAATTTTGTAATCTTAGCTCAACTTTATCAGAAAATCTCAAAATGAAAAGTGAAACATTTGTTGAATTGATCCTTTAAAGGAGAATCTGACGTTTTAAACTCGATGAAATGAAAGAAGAACACGATGTCAGAGTTTTTATTCATTCAGCAGATTCTGTCCAGAGCAGAAGTGAGTGTAGTGGTCAAAGGTCAAAGGTCAGACAGGTGCTCTGACCCAGTCGATATTGGCTCGTGACCTCTGACCTCTCTCCTCCATCCTCAGGTGTGGTTTAAGAACAGACGAGCCAAATGTCGGCAGCAGCAGCAGAGCAGCAACAGCTCCAAGGTCAAACCCCTGAAGAAGAAGTCGTCTCCCACCAGAGAGAGCACTGGTTCTGAGAGCAGCGGCCAGTACACGCCACCGCCCCCGGTGTCCACCACCTCCTCCGCCTCCTCCGCCTCCTCGTCCTCCTCCGTCTCCTCCGGTCTCAGCGGTCCCGGTCTCCTCAGCACCTCTTCCTCCGTCACCGCCCCGGTGTCCTCCATCTGGAGCCCGGCGCCCATCTCCCCGGCCCCGGCCCTGGCCACGCTCCCCGACCCGGCCGCCCCCCCCACCAGCGCCTCCTGCATGCAGCGCTCCGGGACGTCCTCCGGGGGGGCGCCGTCCTACCCGGTGTCCTACGGCCAGACGGCGGCGGCGTACAGCCAGGGCTACCCGGCCTCGGCGTCGGGCTCCTACTTCGGGGGGGTGGAGTGCGGCTCCTACCTGTCGCCCATGCACTCCCACCACCACCACCCGCACCACCCCCACCAGCTCAGCCCCATGACGGGCAGCTCCATGTCGGGACACCCCCACCACCACATCGGCCAGACGTCAGGGCACCACCACCATCACCACCACCCCCCGCACCACCAGGCCTACAGCGCGCCCGGCCTGGCCTTCAACTCCACAGACGCTCTGGATTACAAAGAGCAGGCGGCCTCGTCGGCCTGGAAGCTCAACTTCAACGCCTCCGACTGTTTGGACTACAAGGACCAGGCCTCCTGGCGCTTCCAGGTGCTGTGACTCCTCCCCCTCCGCTTCTTCTTCTGCGCTTTGAAACCAGTGCTCGGCAAACTAACACTAGAGGCATTTAACATGAGGTGTGTCTGTGACCGAGCTGGGAGCTCCTCCACCAGGATTACTTTCCTCTTCCAGAACTCGAGACACTTGTAGAACTTCAGATCGTCTCGGTTTGTCTGAAGGAGAAAGAAAAGCATCGGTTCAGATCCCGGGAGCAAGAGAACCAGGAGTGAGACTCAGGTTCGGACACGATGCTGCTTCTCACGTCTCGTCCAGGCCGCGGGGGGGGGACTGATCACAGCACTTGTTTGTGAGCTGAAGACTTTTTACTATTTGTTCTTTTCAGAAAGAGAGAAAATAAAAAATGTGAATGAGATTATTCCTCTGTTGACAGATGTACACGTTTGTGTCTTTATAATAAAATCTTGTTAAAACATGAGCCGACCAATAAAAGACAAGTTTGATTCAACTGAACCGGTTCAAAGAGTTCACATCAACTTCAGTTTTAATCTGGATTGATTAACATTGATTAGTTTAATAGGAGGAGCTTCTTGTTTATGCTGCATGAACACACACACACACACACGCACACACATCTAACACACCTTAAAACACGTCAGGTGATAGTTCCCCTCCACTGGTCATGTGGTGTAAACGTGGAAATCATGTTCGATCCATCATTTTGAATAGAAACACAAAACTACCCTTGATCCTTGGGCTAAGCTCAGAGACGTCACATGTTTGATTCCCATGTTTACGTGTCTGGTACAAACCAGAGGCTGTGTACGAACTGTCGTGGAAGTTGATTCAGCCTTTAGACAGCGCCCCCGTGTGGCAGAGTCGACAGGAACCAGCTGCTGAACACGTAGAGGAAAGTCGGGACGACACCTCGGATTGAATGAGAGTTAAAAGTCCAAGAAGCGTTCTGATTGGACGAGCAGCCCTCTGTGCACGATGAGTCATGGAACAGCTGAAAGTGGGCGGGGCCTTGGTGGCAGTGGGGGAGCAGAGCAGGTGTAGAATCAACATCTCAGCAGGAACAGGATTCATGATGAGAAGATTCTTCAGGTGAAAACTTTTGTTGCAGCTTCAGAAACTGGAGTCGAGAATCAAACAGAAAAACTAAAAACTAAACCTTTGTTCACATGAGAGTTGTTTCTTGAATTGGTTCCAGAGCAGCAGATCCAACCTGTTGCTCTGGAACGTTCTGTGATCTTCTGATGATTTGTGTGATGAACGTTTTTATCCTGAAGAAGAAGAAGCTTCTCCTCCTAAAAGACGTCTGAGTCGTTCATCTCAGAGGAACATGGAACCTCATTCAAACATCAAACCAGCTTCAGGACGTGTTTATTTATTTTAAATTTCTATGAACCTTTATATTCTTCAGATGTGATGTTCAGCTCGAACATGTAGTTTGAGCTTTTCAAACAATCCGCTGTTAAACGTTATCTACGACCCCCCCCCCCCCCCCCCCCGCTGCTGAGGTGGACTCGCTAGGTTAGCAAACATGTCCGCCCCCGCTGTCCCCGCTGTTTGTTTGGCCGCTAACGTACGACTCATTTGATCCAAGGAGAAAAGGGACAAATCACGATTTTAATTAGCAGCCGTCCCTCTTCCTGCCCCCCCCCCCCCCCCCACGGGCAGCTGGACAAACAGGTTCTGGTAAACATGGCGTCCGTGCTGCGGGTGTTTGCCGGCTCGGCGTCCTGCTGGGCTTCACCGGCGAGCGCCACAGCAGGGATTTACCAAACCAGTTCAAACTGATCTGTAGACCAGGTTCAGGTTTAGAGAAGGGCCCCCCCCCCCTCTATGAACAGCTGTTGCCTTGTTACGCCCGGGGGGGGGGGGGGGGGGGGACTCTCCTCGTCTTTGTCGTGAATCAGCTGTTCACATTTTTATTAAAAAACCCTCTGACATCTGACAACACTGGTCTCCAGTCTGAGTGTGGTGTGGAGAGGAAGCTCTGAGAGTCTCAGGTCTCAGAGGAGGAAGCTGCTACTGGACCAGGAGTCTGGACCAGGAGTCTGGACCAGGAGTCTGGACCAGGAGTCTGGATCAGGAGTCTGGACCAGGAGTCTGGACCAGGAGTCTGGACCAGGAGTCTGGATCAGGAGTCTGAACCAGGATTCTAGACCAGGAGTCTGGACCAGGAGTCTGAACCAGGAGTCTAGACCAGGAGTCTGGACCAGGAGTCTGGATCAGGAGTCTGGACCAGGAGTCTGGACCAGGAGTCTGGAAGCTTCTGAGACCTCAGCCTCTGACAGAGAGACGTCCAGATCTTCAGTGTTCAATCTGTGGACACGAACCTGAGATGGAGGAGAAGGTTCACACAGTCGTGTTTGTTCCAGGGTTTTATCTGAGATGTTAGTTTTGGTTCCACATTGTTATTCAGGGACTCATGAACTGTGTGGGCGGAGTCTACCTGTACTTGACTCTGATTGGTTTGTGGGGTTTTGGAGAAAATGAATAAAGCTTCATTTGGTTGACGTGATCATCATGATTGTGTCACCAGCACCATCAACACCTTCAGGTGCAGTACTCCACAGTACTACATCTCCACAGTACTACATCTCCACAGTACTACATCTCCACAGTACTACAGTACGCCACAGTACTACATCTCCACAGTACTCCACAGTACTCCACAGTACTTCAGTACTCCACACTACTACATCTCCACAGTAGTTCAAATGCACCAAATGAACGTCCTTGTGGTTCAAACATGTCATTGGAGGTGAAGACTGCAGCTTCTTCTTCTTCTTCTTCTTCTTCTTCTTCTTCTTCTTCTTCTTCTTCTTCTTCTTCTTCTTCTTCTTCTTCTACTGTTTAATTCTGTTTCTACTTCCTGTGATTGGTCCAAACTCTCCAACAGAGTGTTTCACTGCAAAGCAACAGAACCTGGTTCAGTTTGATCCAGAACTCCTCTCCTGCTCTGAGGAACCGTTCACACCTGATGATCAGAGCTTCAGACTGAACTGAAGAGTCTGAAGCTCTGAACCTGAACCAGGTGTGAAAGCCCCTGGACACCAGATGGGCCTTTTGGTTATAGACGTGTTTCACTGATCTGTTTTTACGGTTTCTCACAGAAGGTCATTGGTGATGAAGGTCAAAGGTCACTTGCTTCAGCCTTCATGTATTTCCACGACAGGAAGTTGTAACGTGTCCAGTGGGCGGCGCTATGACCTCAGAGCAGACGGGGGCCCCCCCACACTGACCCGTGACCACGTAGGAGAAGCGATGGAAATGATCATGATCTGCCTCTTATTGTGAAAGACTGGATTCAGTCTGTGTTTCCTGTTTTATTCTGAAATGACTGCTCCGGTGTGTCTGTTGTGTTACTTCTTTTCTTTGTGTTGTGTTTCGGTGAGTTTTGTTCCACTTCTTGGTTTTGAATCATTAAAGTGAGTGAACTCTGAATAAGTTTTAATTTAAATCTTCATGGAAAAAATGAAACAAATCTTTAAACGTCTGTATCTGAGACGATTCGTCTTCACGTTCGTACGAAAGGAAGACGTTTTATTTTTTGAATTATTTAACGTTTTATTTTCTATTCTTTCTGTAACGTGGATATTTTTTTCTTGGTGGACTCGTCCTCGTCTTTATTTCTGAGTCGAGCAGCTCAGCAGCGGTGGAATCTTAAAAGAAGAAGACTGAATGTGGAAGTGGGTAAAACGCCAAATGATGAGTTGAGGTTTTAACACTTCCAGCGTCTCGTGGATATTTCGTATGGAAATCCTTCAGCTCGGCGGGTAAACAGATTAGGATACAGTCAGGGATTAGGGATTGCCTCGCCGCCGGCCCGCTAATCCTGAGCACAGACTGTCAACAGCCCTGACATGTCCGGGACCCCGCCTGCACAAAATGGCTCCTCGCTTGTTTAAGAAGCCGATCTAGAGATCCGCACACGCACACAGACACACACACACACACATACAGACACACGCACACAAGCCGCCATGAATATTCCCATCACGACTGTCAGCCACAAGGAGGTTTGTCTTCAAAGGATGAAGATTCGATGCTGCACGAGACAAAATCCGACTCTTTGAAGTGATTTCGCTTCAAATTCCAGAAACTTTGGAGCCGAACATGAACAAAAGTTTGTGTAGTGGAAAAACATCCGTCAGATTTTAACACAATGAGTTTAATAAAACACACGTTGTCGACTGTTTGGTTCTTTTACTTGTGTTGTTTGTTGTTGTTACTTTCACAGGATGAATGAAGGTTTATGTGGTTTAATATATTCAATTAAAAATACAACTTGTGTTCCAATACTTTAGGAATTTGCAGATGAAAATATCATGTTTGTTTATTTAAAAAATGTTGATGTCAGGTAATTATTTTTCGGGAATAAACTAAACCACAATTCATTAAATAATGGTCCATAAAATATTTAGTTTCAATCTTTGGATGATGAATAAAATCTTATAATAAATATCATTGTTTGATTGTGAGGAAATTATGAAACTGATCTTATTTTGATATTTGACTGAAACACAAACATCTGGATACGATGTTTGTGTTGGCAGGTGTTTGTACTTTGTCGTGCACAGTTTGTCTCAAGAGAAAATCCTCACATTTACAGAAATGTTCATTCATTTGTGTTCTTCTTGTAAATTAATGAATAAAATTATATTTTAAGTATAAACATAGACATACCAGATTGTAATTTATTAAAAACTTTGTAACTTTCTTACATTATAAATTTTACATTTATAGTTAAATAATATGTACTCAGTAAGTTATTAATTTAGGGACATTTAAATAGTTTAAAGGTTTTTTGTCTGTACTTTTACACAAGGCAGTCACAAATACAACTGAAAATATGGGAATGGAATTGTATTTTTTATTTTTAATAATTTTCTTAAATTTAGAGATTACAAATAAATTCTCATATTCAAAGTGGAACCTTCTCGTCCACGTTTGAGATCAGTGATAAATCAGCTGAAGATGTAGTTTTTCCATCATTATAATTTACTGCATACTACGCAGTATAAACTAATAATCACTCAGTGTGTGGTTGGTGTGTTGGTGTGTGTGTGTGTGTGTGTGTGTGTGTGTGTGTGTGTGTGTGCAGGCCGCTCTGGCTGAATCGAGGCCTCTCCTTGAAACAAACGCCGATGGGGAATCTCTTTGTCGGCCGTGGCTGAGCCTAATCTAATGATTCAGATGACTGGGGGCCGTACTTAGCCCGATGGCCACTGGCTCACTTCAAACAAGCCGCTGCGGCTGGAAGTTTCCCGAGGATTAACACTTGAAGAAGCAGCAGAGGGAACAGAGAGCCAGGGAATCCCCATTAAGTCGAGCCTGGGAGTGCCACGGAGGAATGTTGGTGCTGAGCCGGGATCCAGGTCTGTGTCCGCGCTAATGGAAAAGTGGCGTTGTGCGTTTGATCTGTGACTTCTCACAAAACAAGTGATTTCATTCCAGCTCGGAGGAAAGAGACTCGTGAACCCAGAACCAGCTGGACGTCCTCCCACCATCAGAAGAGCCCCAGTGAAACAGACTCTGAGGGACAGACTCCACTCAGAGAAGAGAACCAGCAGCGTTTGATTTATTACTGAAGAAACTTCTACAACCAGACACAAAGTTTGAGTGTCACCTTCCGGTTGTAGAGTCGTGAATCCTGTCAGGTGACACGTTGCTCAACGACCAATCACCATTCACCGTCTTTTACCATGTGCATGACGCCACTGGACAGGAAACTGACGTCCAGTCCACCTTCTACCAGAAGGTACCATGTTTGGAGGAGCAAGGGGTGGAGCCTGACTGAGGGCTCCAGGGACAGTACACGCCCACCTTCACCTGCAGCCTGTACCCATTGGACGGTACAAGCTGTCAATCACACTGTGGCTTCAAACAAAAGAACATGCAATTTTGTAATTTTTGTACAAAAAAGTTCAAACAAAACACATGAGGCAGAGGTAAACGTAAATATTTCAAAATAAAAGCCCAGAGGATGGAGGGTACAGTTACGATGGACTGTACACAGTGTTTAGATGAATCCATTAAATGGTTCATATGTTGTAGCCTGTGTGGAGCTTATTAAATGATATAATGTAGAGTGACCTGCAGACGTCTCTGTGTGTTTCATAATTATTCATAATCCACAAATTGTCACGAGCTAGCGTTCACCTTCAGGTATTTGTGTTCTTTGTTGTAGTCGACGCTTTCACCTCTCATGGAAATCGTTCTGCCACCGGGTTCATGAAGTTTATCGTGTCTGTTTTAAATGAACCAGTAAACTAATAAAAACCACTGTTGACTAATAAAATGTAATAATTAAAATGCAAATATGAAAATAATATCCTGAGCTGTTTTCTGAGTGTTTGAGTCTCACGTTCAGATCACGTGAGTCTCAAACATGTGCGTCGTGACCCGGTTGCTCTAAAGCTCCTTCCCGACCTCAGCTTCCCTGGATCTCCTCGGGTTGTTTGTGGTCGACTCTGCGGGCGAGTCGCTGCATGTGCGCGGCCGCGGGTTCGATTCCCCTCGGTGCTGCCGGCTCCGCTTTGAGTGACAGGCCCGGGCAGATCCAGAACCCGGGGATTAGAGTCGGCCGAGCGGAAACAAACAGAGAAGCTTTGAAGAGCTGAGGAGCAGAAGGAGACTTCTGACCCGGTCCTGACTCCACCATGCTCCCTCACTCGGGGGGGGGGGGTCAAATGCAGGTAAATCAACCTGGACGTCATGTGACCTCGTCCTCACTGGGTCACGTGACTGCGTCCTCAGAGACAGAACCTGTTTATATATCAGAGCAGCAGCAGGTCCACAGTTAGTGTTTGTTTATAAAGAATATGAATTCAAGAGGGAGGATGGATGGATGATGGATGGATGGAAGGATGGATGGATGATAGAGGGATGGATGGATGGATGGATGATGGATGGATGGATGGATGGATGGATGGATGGATGATGGATGGATGGATGGATGATGGATGTTCAACAGGTGCCATTTTCTACATGTCACTAACACATAACGATGATCAGTGACCTAAAGTGAACTAAAAACACTAAACACAACTATTTCAAACACACTCAAACGTGTGTGTATGTATGTATGTGTGTGTGTGTCTGTGTGTGTGTGCCTGTGTGTGTGTGTCTGTGTGTGTGTGTCTGTGTGTGTGTGTGTGTATGTCTGTGTGTGTGTATGCCTGTGTGTGTGTGTCTGTGTGTGTGTGTGTTCTCCCTGTCCATCTTTTGTTGTCTTTAAAGTGCTAGTAGGAGTGTTAATAATTTGCCCCCCCCCTGAAGTGTCTCTTAAGTGAAGGGGAGGGGTGTGTGTGTGGGGGGGCCCGTTTGAAGACTGACCCTCCCCTCTTGTTTCTTACCCCCCCCCCCCTGTTCTTTCTTCTGTTGTCTTCTTCTTCTTCTTCTTCTTCTTCTATCCTCTTTCATGCTCTGCGGCCTCAGCTCCTCCTCTTCAATCTGCTCGGCTCAGTGGTCGACTCTCACAGGACGTGTGTGTGTGTGTGTTTGTGAGTGTGTGTGTGTGTGTGTGTGTGTGTGTGCGTGTGTGTCTTTCATTTAAATTATTTTTCATTTTAAATCATTTGACTTTAATTCCCTGCAGCTTGTCATCGTCCTATTGTTTCAACTCGTTGATAAAGTGTTTCTCTAACTTCTGAAATCTGTGCTTTCATATGAGTTAATCAGCTGTAACATTAGACTCCTCAGAGTTTTCTGCTTATCTCCTTCCATCTTTTATTTATTTATTCATTCTTAGTTTAAACAGGTTTTATGTTGTGTTTTATTTCCTCGTGTTATTTGAATGTTGTTTACTCTTCTAACTGTTGGACGGTAAAAGTAAAAGAAGCTTTAATCCAACTTTCCTATGAAGATGAATCGAGATCAAGTGGAAATTGAAAATAAAATTCTTCTTGCTTTCATCTACCTCCACCTTTTCCCTCTTTTATTTTATTTCATCTTCATGTCTTCATCTTTCTCTTCCTCCTCTCACACACTGATACTTCCATATAAACTCTTTCCTCTTCTCTGTTCAGCTCCTTCCTCCAAAGTTGAACTGAAATCTGCAGTTTCTTTTTTGAAATGTCCACCTCCTGTTTTTATACGTGATCACACGTCAATAAGCAACGTTTAGTTATTAATGAACCAAGAACCAGAAAGATTCATATTTATCATCTGAAACAAATGATCCAATCAGCAACTAATCCTCTCTTCCCTCCCTTCCTCCCTCCCTCCCTCTCTTCCCTCCCTCCCTCCCTCTCTTCCCTCCCTCCCTCCCTCCCTCCCTTCCTTCCTTCCTTCCTTCCTTCCTTCCTTCCTTCCTTCTATCGTATCTCTTAAGCAGCAGAGTGTTGTTGAAGTTTGTAGATGATGAAGGAAGGACTCCGAGGACCAAGTATTTTCAGTATAATAGAATTTATTACAAGAAACTACAGGTCGGGACGAGCATCTAGATTTCAGGAGATCCACAAGCCGAATAGTGAAATCTAATTTGCAGTGGTCGAAAGCACACATATATAGGGAGTTTGGTTCCACCCATGACTTCAGGTTAAACACATCCCACATGGGATTTCTGACTATAACGGCACATTTTTGTGTCTGAGGACTAAGATAAGTTACTCAAAAACATTCCCTCTGAATCCATACATCAGCTGGTCAGAAACAACTCCCCAGGTCAAAGCTCATACCCCGAAGTTAGGGAGTAAATAAGATAACTGTCTGCAGGACTACCTGAGAATGACTAAGAGTCCAAAAGGCAGGTATCATCAATCTAAGCCTGTCATTATGTTTTAAGCTCACGTACCAACATGTTTTAGTCTAATGAATACACTTCCTTCCTTCCTTCCTTCCTTCCTTCCTCCCTTCCTTCCTTCCTTCCTTCCTTCCTTCCTTCCTTCCTTCCTTCCTTCCTTCCTTCCTTCCACCCTTCCTTCCTTCCTTCCTCCCTCCCTTCCTTCCTTCCTTCCTTCCTTCCTTCCTTCCTTCCTTCCTTCCTTCCTTCCTTCCTTCCTTCCTTCCTTCCTTCCTCCCTCCCTCTCTCCCTCCCTCTGTCCCTCCCTCCCTCTCTCTCTCTCTCCCTCCCTCCCTCCCTCTCTCCCTCTCTTCCATCCCTCCCTCCCTCCCTCCCTTCCTTCCTTCCTTCCTTCCTTCCTTCCTTCCTTCCTTCCTTCCTCCCTCCCTTCCTTCCTTCCTTCCTCCCTCCCTTCCTCTCTCCCTCCCTCCCTCCCTCCCTCCCTCCCTCACTCCCTCCCTCTCTCCCTCCCTCCCTCCCTTCCTCCCTCCCTCCCTCCCTCCTCCCTCCCTCCCTCCCTCCTCTCTCCCTCCCTCCCCCCCCCCCCCCCTCCACACAGTGACACACTGTGTTTTGCTCAGCCAGGCTGCCGGCGGCCGAGCAGCAGCCGTCTGGTCGTCGGTTGCCAAAGATGGAATTAAGTCGGTTGCCAGGCTGGATAAGGAATTGGATTCTCTTCCTCTTTATCCCTCTGGACCAGATCCTGTTCCCCCCCGAGGGGAGAGGGGGCAGGGGGCGAGTGGAGGTGGTGGGGCGGAGGGAGGGGTGAGGTACGACTGGGTGAGATCTCTGCCAGGTCACTGTCACCGCACTCCATCACCCCCCCCCCCCCCCCAAAACCCAGACTCTGAGGAGCAGCAGCTGCAGCCGGGCGGGGGTCCGGGTCTCCGGACCAGCCGAGGGTTGCTCCACGTCACGTCGGCTTATTTATCTTCCCAGGATGCAACACCTGGCCGAGCCCCGCCCAGCTGGACAGCTGACTGATATCAACATGAGCTTCATCTCAACCCTCCTAGAACCGCAGCTGGCACCGTGATGGAGGGACTCGCTGGGTGAACATGATGTGCAGCCTGCAATGCATCCTGGGTAATGGAAATCAGAGATGGTGCCAAGCTACATGCGACTCCACTGGGCTGAGAAACATCTGAGCTTCAGGAGAGCGGCCGGGTGGAGCTCTACTTCCTACCAGAGGTTTCCATTGATTCTACGTTTCATGAGAAAACTTTCTGGGTTTGGAATCAGTCGTGTTTCTTCCAGACATCAAACGCCTCCACTCGAGTTCAGATAACATCACTGCTGATGAGTAGAAGTCATGACACCAAAACAACCAAACACCGACTCTAACCTTCCTGAAGCCAGAGGGACTTATTGATCCGAACAAACTTTTGTCTCTTGACTCAGAACCATTGATTATGATTTGTCATATTTGGTCCCTCGGCTCGTTTTGGTTCAAAGTCTAAAGCCCAGCTAGATGAGTCTCTCTAGGGAGCAGGGGGGGGGGGGGCTTGTCAGTCGGACCATCGCATCTCCTCCTCTACTTTTTCATTAAATTATTTTTCCCTCCAGAATGATTTGGATTTGAAAGTCCTCTATAATTGGGCCTATATTTCCCCGGAATGCGGCGGCTGTGCTTATCAGCGAGCGGTAAGAGTTCAGACCACATAGGAACCAAATAACAGTTTTTAAAAGCTGCGAGACTTAAGTAGAAAATTGGCTTAGCATGCAGATAGCGAAGTCCACAATGGGAACATATATCCCAGCTGGCAGTGATTGAAGTCGCTGTCTTTCTCCTGAACAAAGTGTTTGATTTCCTCCACGGCTCTTACACAAACTGCTAACCTGATTTCACACCCGGGATCTGAGGGCGACAACAAACACTTTAATTAGAGGAGGATGATGCCGGGGAGGGGGGGGAGGAGAGGTGATAGACGGTAACAAATCCCCAGCACACTCCAGTCGGCCAGCAAAGCCAAATATAATAATTTTCCTCCCTTCTTTTCATATCTTATTATTTTTCTGTTCATCCTCCAGCTCGGGATGTGAATATTTTAGCATAGCTTAAAGCTCGTGTGCTATCTCACCCGAACCTGAGAGGCTCATTTGCATGGTCGGTGGTTTGTGCAGGAGGTCTGTGAGGCTGGGGGGGGGTCAAGGGAGGGGGGGGGGGGACTGATGGTAGGTTCGGACCGGACAGTGTGCGTGCCCCCCCGGCTTGTAGCTCTGCAGCCGGGGGGGGGGGGCCCTTGTTTCCCTTTGAACCGGACCCCTCCACGCTGCGGGGCTAGCTCCTCTCGGAGTCTCTGCTCTCGGAGGTTTTGTTTCTACGCAGATCAGCAGAAAGAAAATGAAACGGAGCCGAACAACGAGCCCGTGAGCAGCTGATCCTCCGGACGCTATCCAGAGCTCGGGCCGATCACCACAAACGATAGAACACACAGCGTCCAATAAACGGGCCAATCAAGGCCTCTCTCTAAAACCCCCCCACACAAACACCACCTCTGCTCACTCTGCTCTTTACTGGTCAGCGAATAATCAAAGCACTTCTTCTCTGGAGGGGATTAGAAAGACGAAGCTTAGCCCGCTGGACCAGACACCGAGGGGGAGGCCTGGGGGGGGGGGGGTCTCCTTATCAGCGCTCGGCTGCTGGATGCAGCTCCGCTACAGGACAGATTGCTTTCACTGGTGCCGGAGAACAAAGACGCTCCGGCGCTGCCTCCATGATGCTGGTGGGACACGAGGGCTAAAGACGCCTTCATGTTTTCATTAGGACGAGCAGGGAGATCATACATGTCCCCCCCCGGCCGCCCGCCTTCCTTCTCCTCCTTCCTTCATCCACCTGGCCTCCATTTAAACTGGGTTCTTCTTCTCGGGTTGTGCGGTTGGAGCACATGCACACAGTGTGTGTTGTATTGTGTTAAAACAGACTCACAAACACTCAGATGCTTCTCTCGCTGTCGAGCATCAACGTTGAAACTCAACGGATCCTCTCCGCGGCTAACGAGAGATTTTACATTTGAAACTGAAATAAAGAACACGAGCGTCTTCAGCCATCATGTAGATGTTTTTAGAAGTGACTCTGGAACAGGTTTGTCTTTCATGTGTAAACAAAGCAGCAGGAGATTCTCCACTGGACAAATTAATTCTGGGGGAGAGTGTGGCCTAGGGGATAGAGTGGGTGCTCTGCAACAAGAAGGTTGCTGGTTCAAATCCCACTCTTTCCCATCTATCTGACTAAGTGTCCCTGGCAAGATACTGAACCCCTACATGGCCCTTCATAAATGTTGAGTGTACTAAAAATGTAAGTCACTTTGGACAGCATCAGCTAAATGACATTTGATGTAATAATTCTGCTCAGATCACAAGTTTACATCTTCCTCTTCCTCTTCACGATGGCTCCTCTCTTTCAGGCTAAGCTGCTTTCAGACCCGTGTTGAATTCTGGGTAATCTCCTGACCTTCTCTGGATGTGGCGACACCAGTGGCGGATCGAGTCAGACCTTCTCTGGATGAGATTCTCCTTCCAGAGTAAACACTGTGAGAACAAAGCAGCAGGTTCTCCAGAGGATTCATCACATGTTATATAAACGCTATCGATAAATAATAACAACCTCAGATGTGTGGTTATTGTACAAACGTCCGGTCACGAGATCCGAACAGGAAATATCATCATGAGGAAGTAACGAGACCATGTGACCTGACCACTGCGATATTAAAACACATCTTTTAAATCTATTGTAAACTTCTTAACTTTCCTTAACGATGACGCAGACGTTCTCTTCCTGATTGGTTCTCATCAGTCACATGACTCGACTACTCCTGACATCTAACCCCAATTTGCGTCACACTAATTCCACGTTTTAAGTTACCTCTCTCTCTCTCCCCCCCCCTCTCTCTCTCTCTCTTTCTCTCTGTTTCTTGCGGAGAAGAAAAGGCAAAATAAAAAGTGACATAAATGGGAGAGCAGCCTGAGGAGGTGACGTGGCGTAGAGCGGACAGAGCGGCGCCAGTCCTCTCACACACACACACACACACACACACACACACACACACACTGACTTCCTCAGACATGTGACACGTCAGGTAACCGCAGTCTGACCCAGGATCAGGTGTCATCGCTGACACTGGTATTTTTGAACGGATGCTTCTGATTCGTTTTGTTCCAGAAATGTTTAAACGATTCATATTTGAATTTATTCTGATGAGTCATCTTTTAAACAATGACAGAAACAGCAAGTTTGACCAAATCCAGCACTTCACCATCACAACAATGTATATGTATAATAGATCAGGGACTATAAGAGTCTAAAGCCTGCCGCAGCTCAGCAGATGAAACTGATTGGACCGACCAGGACCACAGTCCGAGGTCAGGACCAATGAGGAGCTCTGGTTGAATCAGGCCTCAAACCTCCTGGATCCGGCTCTGCACCACCATGTTCTTCCTGAAGGCGTAGCTGGTGTTGAACGGAGGAATCCATTGAATCTATTTCCCTGTGGTTCACGGCGGTGTCCACAGAGGAAGGCTTGTGTCCGTGCACGTGTCTGGAATATCTCCAATCAGCAGATGCTTGAACTCTTCTCACATCTGCCTCTTCTGTGTGCAGACTCACATCTGGCCTCCTCAGATCCGGGTCCTCGAGGTGCATCCAGCCAACATGGCCGCGGGACTCGCAGCCGGGCAGGAGGTGACATGACGGCGTGGGCGTGTCCGTGCGCATGTGAGACGACAGACTTTAAAAAAAAGGTCACGTGGAGAGTTGAAGGTGTGAAACCCCTTCAGGACGAGGGCAGGGTCGCAGGGTTGAGAAGTTCATCCACAGAAAGGTGAGCGAGGCAGTCAGGCAAACATCTGACATGAAGACAAGACGTGGGGGGGGGGGGGGGGGGCAGGATTAGCCAGGGCTAAGGTGACACAGGAGGAAGAATAGGGAGCAGAGCAGTCAGTGTTTTACTGTGTAAACTGAGACGGGTCACGTTGATGGGCTGACAAGTTGTTTCTGAAATGTTTAGACACTTTATGCAGAAACAGAGAAGTTTGTAAACTGGTGTTAGTTTGAGAAGTGCGACGCTGCGTTTCAGAAACTGAGATGTTCACAACACGCCTCCATTCAGAGTTCAGTTAAACTACTCCTGGTCTGAACGGCTTCTGCTTTCACTGCTTCACAAGCTACACCTTTAAAACACACAGAGCGTTTATCTCTGAGCAAGATAAATATATAAAAAGATATAAATATGAATATACTATAGGCAGGGTAATACAGTAGTAAATGTACATGAGTCAACCAGACGTCCATTAGCTCCTTAGGAAACCTCCGTGATCTCTGAGATGTGACAATAAACTTTGATTTTATTTTATGTGAATTGATTAGATTTGTTTATAAACTTAAAATTTTGTTTGCTCTGAATCTGAAAAGAGAATTGAATTCTCTTCCTGTTCCGTCTGCCACAGGAAGGAGGCCTGAAAACAAATGAGCAGACTGTGAGTCCTGACACACACCTGCCATCAGCAGGAAACAGTTTCACAGCAGAGATTCCAGAGACTTGTTACAGAAACTTGACTCCAGAAGAAACAGAAACATGGACGAGGATCGAGGTTATGGTCTGTTATCATTATTATTGACAGTGATCCTCTATTGATCGTCTGTTGTCACTTGTGTCCTGTTTCCCGTCATCATGGATCCATATCAGCCATCACACGGCTCAGGGAGGGATCCGGCAGCGTGAAAGTCAGATTTGTGCAGAGACAGAAACACTAGTGTGTGTTTTGTTTGTGAGATGAAGGTGTTGAAGGCCGACGCTCTGACCCACACTCCCACTCGGACGTGATCTGAGGCGACAGACTGAGAATTCTTCACATTGTTGTTCATCCGAGGTCAAAGTGAGTCTGAGGAGCAGAGGCCTCGCCGCGGCCTCCACACTGTGGCTCCGCCCCATCCACCATTAACCAGTAATCAGCCACAACACATCCACTCTGGCCCCGCACCAGCACTTCAGGGCTTCTTTCTATCAGCGCCTTTCCAGACAGATGGTGGAGTAAGTGTGATTGGCAGCAGAAGTGGAAGAGCAGCGGTGAGGCGGACACAGTTGCCAGAGAGCGAGGGGGCGGGATCAGAGGGTGCGGCGAACGAGGAGGGGGCGTGACCAGTCTTAATTATCCCAAAGGGCTGCCAAGTGTTGGCGCCTCGACAAGGATCCACGGCTTCACGGAGGAGTTCAGAGACCAGTTTAGTTCTGGTTGTTGTTCAATATGAAAATGTGTCTGTGACCTGAGTATCGCCCTGATGACCGCTCCCCTGAAACCAGAACCACAGAGCGTTTATCAGAGCATCTGAACCGCTCGGAGCTTTAATCCCTGGTCTAGATGAGTTCCTCCGATCCGCTCTGTAAATCCCCCCCGGAATGCAGCCGAGCGCAAGTCGCCCGCACGGAGACGCGTACTGACTGACGCGGCCTCCGAGCGGCCTCGTGGAGCAGAGGAAGCCAACCGCCTCCGAGTCGGGGCAGGTGCAGCGTAACCGCCTGGAGAGGCTTCAAGATGGCCGACAGATGTTGGATATATGGGGGCGGAGGGGGAGGTGGTGTCGGCAGCCTGTCCCACCGCTGCCCTCTGAGTCACGTGAGGAGATAACCAGCCATCGTAGGTCACATCAGCACCACCCGGTTCAAACCCAGGTCAGGAGAAGCTCCCACAATGCCCTTTGTTTCCACAGGACACGCCAGCATGGGCCACGCCACCGACAAACCGTCTCCGATGCTATCGCGTCAAGCTCTCGCAAATATTCATAATCCCCACATTGTTGGTCCTCGAGACAAAACAAACAAACGAGGAGCCGAGACGCCAGCGCCGCCGGAGAGTGTCCCAGTCCATGTTGGTCCCAGTCCATGTTTGTCCCAGTCCATGTTCGTCCCAGTCCATGTTTGTCCCAGTCCATGTTCGTCCCAGTCCATGTTGGTCCCAGTCCATGTTCGTCCCAGTCCATGTTGGTCCCAGTCCATGTTGATCCCAGTCCATGGTCGTCCCAGTCCATGTTCGTCCCAGTCCATGTTGGTCCCAGTCCATGTTGGTCCCAGTCCATGTTGGTCCTCTCAGCTCAGCAGAGCAGCGATGGAAGCTGGAGCCCACCTTCAGCTCAGCGGTCAGAAAACCACATTCCAACCTGAGCTGCTGAGAGAGCCAGAGCTGAAATGAGAAACATGATCATCAACAAGCTGCTTCCTGAGTCAGGTGTGTGTGTGTGTGTGTGTGTGTGTGTGTGTGTGTGTCTGTGTGTGTGTGTGTGTGTGTGTGTGTGTCTGTGTGTGTGCGTGATGACCTGCGACATGCTGCAGGCTAGGGTGGCTAGTTCACTCCCTGCTGTAAATGTGTGTGTTTGTAATGTTGTGTTGTAATGTATTATATAGTAAATGTGTGTGTTTGTAATGTTGTGTTGTAATGTATTATATAGTAAATGTGTGTGTTTGTAATGTTGTGTTGTCGTGTGTTGATACTTCAGAATTTACCGGTTGGTGACCCCTGCTGTCGTTCCTCTGAGGACCTAGATGAAGACATGTTTCTCTCCATTAACTGAAACCACACCATACATTTCTAATCCAATGATCTTCATCAGAAAGCTCTGGTCAGAGGAGAAAGTAATTAGGAACTCTACGTGTGTGTGTGTGTGTGTGTGTGTGTGTGTGTGTGTGTGTGTTATTTTCTGTGGGTCCAGGTGAGCGCCGTGGTCGTCCCCTTCCTCGGGCGTTTGTCGTGACTGACAGCTAAAGCGGGGGGGGGGGGGCAACACAGAGTAATGGGAGATGTGGTAAACAGCCTCGGCCACGCCTCCGCAGATCACGTGACCTGCTGTAAGCGTGACCTGTCAGACCTGGAGAGACGAGTCATATTCCACACGTGTGTCGAGGGCTCACGTATAAAGGGTTTTCCGTGGCGGCTCCGATTGGAAAGGACGCTTCGCTGCTAACGCTTTCCTTCGTAACTAACATGTAAAACACCTGAAAGGTTCAATTCTCTCAAAGAACAAAGTTTTCACGATGCCCCACGTTTGACTAACTCACGCCGGGCGGCTTGTCTGACACGCCCCCCCTGGAATCTTTAGTCCAATCACAACAGAGTGGAGCAGCCAGCCAATCAGAGCAGACTGGGCTTTATCAGGACGAGGGGGTCTTAAAGAGACAGGAGCTAAAACAGTGTTTGAGACAGAGGCTGAAGAGAGGAGCTGCAGCGATGGACAGTCTGAGGAACATGATGTTTTCAGAACTTTAACAGTGACGACCGTGATTGAAACCTGGAAATGAGCCGAGGTCTTTGTGGTTTATTTGATCCATGAAGTTCAAGCTTAACCTTTTTAAAATGCTGTGGAAGTGTCACCACAGGAATCCACAGCAACTCAACTTGACACCTTTTCACACTCAAATTGCTTTTTACATCCACGTTGTCTGCACCCCCCCAACCTGCAACATGACAGTAACATGATGAACTGGTTCTCTGGCTGCTTCAGCTTTAGCTCCACCCGTCCGCCTCCACCTGTAATTACGACAGCTAACTTCAAGTACGTTAGATTTCCACAGTCCGGGAGGTGTTGTGTAATTGACCAACAGACTCACTGACTGACTGACTGTTATTATTTGGCACGTTAGGACCTGCTGAGATCCAGCTCCCTCATCTGAGGCGCCGACGGCAGCAGAGGAGATGTCAGACTCCAGCTCAGAGGAGTCTCCAGGATCCCAGCGGGGACAGGCCGTCCGGTCACGACTTCTCCCTCGACTTGTCATCACAGGAATTGTTTTTGTGGTAAACTTGCGGGCGTGTTTACATGAAATAGATCATCACTGTGCAGAGAAGTTAAAGTGGCAGAGTCAGGCGCTGACCCCCCCACGTTGGGATCTGCTGCAGGCTCCATGTTACCACCATGTGCTTCATCCTTACGACAAGTAGATAGCCAAACCCGACTTGAACCTCCAATATCCGAAATCTACATTTTGTTCTGAAAATATCAGACAGTAAAACGTGAAAACCGCCTCTTGACTTGTGAATTAAGATAACACACAATGCTGAAGCTGTCGCCCCCCTGTGGTTGTGCTCTGCTACTGCTTGTGGGTGTGAACTCAACACAGCTGCTGCTCAAACTCACAGAGTCAGTTATTGATGAATTATCCTCGACTTGTGTGAAAGTTTCTCAACAAATAAAGTTTGTATTGTTTTGACCAGATTACACAGGTCTTTTATTTCACTCAATACCCCCCCCCCCCCCACGTGTGCAGTAAATGTAGAGAAGGAAGAACCTGAACCAACCTGCAAATATATCATGTTTCTATGAGACGAAAAGACCAATTCATCATTTAATGAAAATAATCACCAAATGACGAAATTTATAGGAGTTATTTATAATATTTATGTTGAACCAGTTCTGCCTCGTTAAGAATTAGTGAAAATCATCAGAGCCTCAAAACCACCGACACCAGCAGAGCAGCTTCAACTCCATCCATCATGCAAGCGAGGCCCTCTGCTGGTAGGACGCTGCAGTGACACGTTCTGACTCTGTTTACAAGACTTAACTTAGATCAGACACAAACAACTGACCTACATTCATTAATATTCATAATCATAACTTTATTTATAAAGCATCTTTACAAAGTTCTTCACAAATAAAAACAAGAAAACAATCTGAGACAGGAAGCAAATTAATGCTCCTATATATAATCACCTTTTTATTTATAGAACCAACGACTCAAATATTTAATACGACTCCAGAGAGAATTGGGAGAAAAGTTGTTTATTCAGCAAATAAGACATTTAACCAATAATTACTATATGAATGAATGAATTCAGAAAAAATCCCCTCTTTCTTTAGTGTAAAATTAGATGTTAACGTGATCATGGAAATAAAAGCTAACTTTGACTGGAACCTGCAGGGACGCGTCACGTGACCGAACTGGATCAGATGTTTGGCGCCGCCACTCGCTCGTGCGTGTTCATGTGACAGAACGTGTTGCTGCTCATATTTTCATGTCCTCATGTCGATGCTGGTCAGTAGTGACACAATACACACGCGACCATGGATCAGTCCACAGCGTCAACACGCCCCCCCCCCCCACACCCCCTGCTGTGGGCTCCTGTATGCACTGGAACCTGTGGGACGTTAACCTGTCGTGTGTGTGTGCAGTATTAATCTCAAATTTTGTATTTTGTTTATCTTATTTATATATTTACAGTTTTGTCTTGATCTCTTGTAATGTCTGCACACAAACACACGTGTCGTCTCCTTCTCTGCGTGACACGAATAGAGAAGCTTGAGTATTTAAACACATCTCACACACACCCACACCCACACACACACACACATTCAGGACTGCAGCAGTCCTCAGTGTCCTCATGTGACCCTACAACACACACGCACACACTCACACACTCACACTCTGCCACCATATAGACACACATCTCTGCAGTGACGTCACCTCGTCCTCCATTCAGAGCTCCGGTGACTTTTTAAAGAATTGAAGTTTCTTTGGTTTGAATGAATTTCAACCTGAGATCAGAGCAGCGGCTCCGACAGCGGCTATTTATATAAATCAGATTAAAGGACTAGACTGTGTGTGTGTGTGTGTCGGTGTGTGTCGGTGTGTGTGTGTGTGTGTGTGTGTGTGTGTGTGAGAACAGGAGGTGTGAGGGTGTCACGGGAGAACCAGGAACAAGAAGCAGTGAAAGTCGCATAGCTGCTGGTCTGCGGTGTTTCTGTGTCTGTCCACCGGTCAGTGTCCTCCTGTCCGTCCCTCCCTCTCTGTCTGTCTCTCTCTCGCTGCTGAGGACCGGGTGTCTCACCATGCTCACCCTGCTGTCCTCCATGTATCTGGTGGTCCGGGCGTTCTCCTCTCAGGTGAGTTTGAATCGTTGCTGTTTCACCGCAGTGTCCTTGAACGCAACACGAGCTACCACTTGACCGCCGCACTCTCACGATTTTCCCGCCATCACTGGTCAGCTAGTTTTCTTATGAGTTAGTCAGTTAGTCGGTTAGCTGGTTAGCTGGTTAGCTGGTTAGTAGTTAGTTGGTTAGTAGTTAGTTGGTTAGTTGGTCAGCTGGTTAACCAGACTCGTACGTCTCAGTTTATTCAGCTGTGACTCCACCGCTCCTGTTTTCTGTTGATATATAAATAAACAACATGGCCGTCAGAGCCCGGTCAGTGTTTCAGTGAAATAACGCGCAGGTTGCGTCTTTTTTTCGCTGACGTCATCATGAATACAGACTCAGTGGATTCCACAGTGAAGTTAACCTGCGTGAGCAACACCACTTCCTGCACGACTCTTCAAAACAAAAGCTCCAACTTAGAAACTCTGAAAACAAAGTATCATTTAACTTGGTTGATTGATTGAATGAATTTGATTGGTACAGCCCATAATCACCCAGTTTGTTTCAATGATCTTAACAAGGTGCGACATCCTCTGTTCTTAAAAACTACAAAAAGAAAAGAATAAGAAAGACTGAAACTTCAGGAAGAGTCTGGATCCCAGGGTAACAGCTAACACTAACATTTACACACCTACAGTCAAAGAAAATATTGTTTTATTCTTTTAATCAAATTTAATATAAGTGATGAAAGCAGCTAAAAGGACCAGGAGAAAAGAGACATAACCTAAGCCAGTTGCAGCTCTGGTTTTTTTTAAAATCAGGGGCCATTAAAGGGCCACAACTCACACAGAGGGGCCTATGATGTGTCCCTAACCCTAAACCATTCCTTGTTTACTGTTGGCTCTACAACTTTGAACACACACACACTAGGTAATACAACTATACCGTTTTAAAGAATGATTTCACCTGAGAAAGTCATGATTTATTAATCCATATGTCTTCATGAAAAATACAGAATTTTACTAATTTAAGACGAGAAAGATTTATTAAACCTGAAGAAAATAATTTTCTAGAAATTAATTTGAAGACAAAAAGTTTTATAACAATTTAAAGTACAGTGTGTACAGTTAGAAGAATAAGGCCCCTCTGTTAATATGCTTGAAACATAAAATATTAAATTATCTTGTATTTCCCGGAGAAGTCCAAGCGACAGTCATTTGAATGGTTTTATTTTGAAAGGGGAATAACCGTGGTTCCGGTCGTGCTCGGTGTGTTTGCCGCTGCCTTGACGCAGCAGATCCTCAGCACCACGGTCAGCGGCTGCTGCAGCTTCACCAAACTGAACCCGGCAAACTGCAGCCAGATCCAACATGGCTGCTGAGATCCAACATGGCTGCTGGGATCCAACATGGCTGCTGAGATCCAACATGGCTGCCTTGATTGGCTGAAGGTTGAATGACATCAGCTCCTGGCGCTTGTTGGTGTCTCTCAGCGTCAGCGGCTCAGATCGACCTCCTCAGGTGACACGCTGCTGAACCCAGTGACTTCCTGTCGTCTGGGCCGTGACCTCAGCCGACCTTTCACATTCCACCCTCATTTGAAAAGAGGTCACGTAGAATTAACCCTCGCTGCTGCGTTGTGTTTCTGTATTTGTCTTGTTTTGTTAGTAACCAGTTTGTTTTTACTGCTTTAAACGCCATAAACGATCAATTACTTTTGACCTATTACTGATATTATTAATAAATAAAATACTTATCATATAATATGTGTAATAATATACAAGGTTTATAATCTGGAGTATTTGGGGTGACGGGGATTCCAGAACAATATGAACTCACGAGTCCAGATTCCAGCTCTGCCTGTTCCTGCAGCTTCTATATTGTAATACAGTTGTTAAATATTGTATGTTTTTCACCAGCCTGCAATAATTCCATCTTCAATTGAAGTTTGACAAAAAGACAAAATATCTGACCTAAATATTTAAAAACACAAAAGAGGCATATATACTAATATATAGTTATTCAATATCGGTGATTATGATTGTGTATTTTAATTTATCATTATTCATTTAATCTGCTTTCTCTTTTTAATCCTGTAAAGTGTATGTTAGCATTATAAAAGAACTATACAAACAAAAGATATTATTATTATTATTATTAATAATACATATGTGTATTTCTTATTTTAAAAAAATGAAAAAGATATGCATTAAAATACTACATGTATGGTTAATTTATATATTTTTTTAATATAATTTTCTTAGGAAATTCAAGCCAAGGTCAAAATAAACAATTTGCTGTATTAGATGTAAAGTAAACATAACCTAAGCATCTTTAAATAAAACATTCTTTAGAGTTTACAGTGTAACAACCTTTTAAATATCCTATATAAATACAATTTCCACTTTATCTGGATTTCTATTTGAATCTGCAAGAAAACAAACTGTGATTTTCTCAGAGAAAACTTAAAAAAGAAACATAAGTGATGAAAAAAGATATTGTGAACATATATTCTATTAATGATAGATTAGAATCAAGTTATAGAGAATAACAAACACACGCTAACAACATGTAACAGAACTCGCTCCATCTCACCGGACCTTTAAGTGACTTAAAGGATCCGTGAGTGAAGCTGATTACGTTCCTGCAGAAGAACGTTCTCACTGTTCTCAGTGAATCAGGTCATGTGATCTGGGTCATGTGATCTGCGTCATGTGATCTGCGTCGTGTTGAAGAACTGAAGCTGATCACACAACACAAAGGAAAGGAGCTGAGCTGTTGATCTGAGCTCCACGTGTTCTTCTCAGGAGTTTCCCATGAGGACGCTGCAGGTCCATCAGCTCTCGACAGGGTTCTAGAGGACCAGACCTCCTGAGTTTTCAGGAGACTCCATGGATCCTTCATGAGTTCAGGTCTTTCTCTTGTGTGACTGAGAGGCTGAACATCAGGGGTGAAGCTTCCAGAGTCTGAGGAGGTTTGAAGAATCCCTGAAGGTCGGAGGTGTCCACCAGGTCAACAACCAAAACAGTGCATCTTTGGTTCAGAGTCACAGCTTCAGCAGTCGAATCGGCTCCAGCAAGTTGAAGAGTAAAGCTGAACTGGAAAGTTATTAAAAACCAGTTTATCTCCAATCTTCACAGTTGTTTTGAAGGATCATAGTTCCTTCAGTTCGGTTCCAGGGTTCCAGCAGAACTCTGAGGAGGTTCCACTGGTACTTCTTTACTCTACAGGTCACATCTGATTTGGTTAACCAGACCCGTCTCTGCAGAGTTGATTCTCATCATCTGGTTTGAGCCTCAGGTTTTCAGAACCAGTGACCCTTCAGATTGGAAGCTGCTCTAGGATCTGAGCACAGCTGCTTCAGAGGGCCACGTTCTTGAGGGTCGTGGCTTTACGGGCCTTCACAGGAGTTCTACTGGTTGTTGAGAAGTTTCCACAGGTTGTTTTTGTATTGACTGACGATGACGAGGAGCCCGAGTGGGTGTGTGGTTGTTGTGGAGCACATCAGGTTCTGCCGGGTCCAGAGGGGCTCAGGTCTCCTCAGGTCTCCTCGCTCTGGTCCCAGCTGGACCTCTTCTGCAGACGTTCATGAAGGAGGAAGGAGCTGGTCTGAGTCCAGTGTCTCATGGCATCAAACGTGAATTACTTCACTTTATAAAGACTTGTTATCATTTATAATGAAACGCAGTGATGCAGCACATCAGCGCATCGTTCTGGAAACAGCCCGCTGCACTTCTGCCTCTCACCACGAGATGTCCCCAGAGTTCTCTTCCTTTTATTTGAAAATTACATTTTTTTCAAAAAATGTAGGGCAGGTGGGCGCGGTTTGATCAGAGCGGTGCATCATGGGAGACTGTGTTCCTGCCCTCGTGTCAGTACGCAGAGGGAAGCAGCTTCAGTGGGTTTGAAGAACTACAAGTCCCGTGGCTCGTGCGGGAGGAGCGCTTCACCGCCTGACTTTATAGGAGGAGGATAGAGGTGACCCTGCGTGTTAGTTCGAGTCCGAGCAGGAAGACCAGGCACCGCACAGTCCGCACAGACCCGCACAGATCCGCACAGGCCCGCACCTGCAACGCATCCTCAGCCGCTGACGACATGGTAAGATGCGGGACACGTAGAGACCCTCTCATCTCTGTGTGCGTGGACCGATGCGTTAACAGCTGCGTTAACAGTCGATCCGCGTTCTAACGCAAATCCACTGTTTGTTCCGCGGTGTCGTGCTGATGTGCGCAGTTTGTTGCGGGGTTTTAACGCAGATGTGACTTTGCGCAGTTTCGTTCTGTTCTTTCATTCATCGGGAGAAGAGGCCGCGACATCAGCGTCACGTGACGTCACCTCTTCTCTCGTGCATCCTCTTTAGCCAATCAGAGCGCGAGGCTCATCCGAGCCGAGGCTCGGTTCAGACACGTGATCATTTAACGATGCGTGGCTCCGCAGACCGAACGAATCCGGTTCGAATGTGAGGAGGTGATGTTTGTGAATGAGCTGGAACCAACCTCCACTTCGGCTTCCGTGGACCTGCAGGAACCGGTCCACTTCTCTGTCTGGACCTGGTTCTCCTCTCTGTCTGACCCGGTCCTCCTCTCTGTCTGACCCAGTCCTCTTCTCTGTCTGACCCGGTCCTCTTCTCTGTCTGAACCGGTCCTCTTCTCTGTCTGACCCGGTCCTCCTCTCTGTCTGACCCCGGTCCTCCTCTCTGTCTGGACCCGGTTCTCCTCTCTGTCTGACCCGGTCCTCTTCTCTGTCTGACCCGGTCCTCCTCTCTGTCTGACCCGGTCCTCTTCTCTGTCTGAACCGGTCCTCCTCTTTGTCTGAACCCGGTCCAGTCTGGATTCTGCTCTGTGATGAAGAACCTGTTTGAACCGGTCAAAACAGCTGCACGTTTGTTTGGTTGATTATAAATGAGCCGAATCAAAAAGTAAAATCGACTCCTCCAGAAAAATATGAAAAGCAAAGTGAACGTCATAGCTTCTGTTGTTAAAATGCAAAGTCATCATAAATACTGTGTTCTCAATGGAGTTTGGGGACAAGTCTTCTTCTCTTTTTACAAAGGACAGAGTTCCACAGGGGGGGGGGGGGGATTGAACCCATCAGAACATCTTTATACAAGCCGAATTATACAGTGACATAAAATACATGTGATCAAATTAAACTTGATGTCTTAGCCACCATTGATGAACTGCAATTTTCTTCTTGGAGTGTGGTGAGATAAAATAAAAATTCAACTGAAGGTCACGGCTCCAGCTTCAGAGTGTGTGTGAACCAGCAGCTTCACAGATGTGGAGCCAGTCCGTGTGTGACCAGCCCGATCCAGATGTTTCTCTCAGTGATTGACTCGACCTCTGTTGTTTCCCCGCAGCCTGAACCAATCAGAGTCCTGGTGACTGGCGCCGCCGGTCAGATCGCCTACTCTCTGCTCTACAGCATCGCCAAGGGGGATGTGTTCGGCAAGGACCAGGTAGGACTGAGCCCCCCCCCCCCCTCCTAACAGCTGGCTGATGCTCAGTGCGGCTCGTTGAATAATGGTTTTAATGGTGGCATGCCGTCACATTATTGGTCCAGGTGGATTCTGGATGGGGGAAATAAAAAAAAAAGAGAAGTAAAATCACATTGAATCCGTTCATGCTAATAAACAAAGTCGTGCTAGACCGTTTCAATGAGGTTTGATTCCTTATTCACTGAGTATTTTTAATATTTTAGCAGAATTCTCTCCATTCATGGAAATGTGTGTGTATATATATATTATTATATGATAATAATATATTATTATATGATATTATTATATGATAATAATATATTATTATATGATAATAATATTGTCTTTCTGAAACTGGACATTTCTCACAATAAGGTGATGAGTTGTGTTTACAACAATGTTCTGACCTTTGTTGGTAAAAGTTGTTCTAAATTACGTCGATGAAAGTAAAGATTTTAAGATTCATGTTGGGAAATAAAACATTTCACAACATGATTTGATTGTCGTGTGTGGACGAGTCGACTGTGGTGAACTTGTTAACGTCTCCGTCCTCACCAGCCAATCATCCTGGTCCTGCTGGACATCCCCCCCATGCTGCCGGTGCTGGACGGAGTCGTCATGGAGCTGCAGGACTGTGCCCTGCCACTGCTGAGGGGTGAGGCCTCTCTGTCTGTCTCAGTCTGTCTCTGTCTGTCTCTGTCTGTCTCAGTCTCTGTCTCAGTCTCTGTCTGTCTCTGTCTGTCTGTCTGTCTCTGTCTGTCTCAGTCTCTGTCTGTCTGTCTGTCTCTGTCTGTCTCAGTCTCTGTCTGTGTCTGTGTCTGTCTGTGGTTCATGTTGACAAATTCGACCTAAACCAACATTTTTCATAAAAGTAAAATGTTCGATTTCTTTCTAATGAAATAACAAACCGTGAACTAGTTTTTACAATATAAAATGTTAGCCTTGTCTGATTGGTCGATAAATCCATGGCCTCTGATGCTTTTCATCATTTATTTAATAAGTTCTCTTGTAGAACGTGGAGCTGAATCAGGAATCTGTCTTTAATAACCCTTTGATTTAAGATTTCTCATGATGGTTAAAGTGCAGATTCACAGTGTTTCAGATTTCCCCCTGAAGCAGCCTGTGTGTAAGTGTTTGAAAGTGTAAGTGTGTGTGTGTGTGTGTGTGTGTGTGTGGTGCAGAGGAGGAGGAGGAAGGAGTGTCAGAACGCAGGCTTCTGATTGGCTGCTGCGCTGTCTCCACCAGCAGCCAATCAGAGCTGTGGTGGGACGACGGTGAAGGAGGAGAGTGGACTCTGACTGAAGTCCAGTGATAACCAGGGTTTCACCTGGAGCCTCTGTTATGATCTGAACATTTAATCTTTAAACTCCTGATGTGTGGAATCAAAGAGGAAGAGTTCCAGGCTTTGAGTTGGATTTGAGAACACAACGATGTGTGTTACTGTGACTGAACTCAAACATTAGAATGAAGCAGCAGCTGAACAGAGACGTTTCCAGATGGTTTTAAAAATACAGAGGAATCCATTCAGCTTATCAGGACCAATAAAGCCCCTGGTCCTTATCCACCTGTGGAGCAGCGCAGGTCTTTGTACTGAACAGATAACTGCAGTCAATCATTGATCATTGTTCACTTTAACAAGTATAAACACACGTTAACTTTAAACTCTTTACAAAGAGCCAGTGAAACAAACGTCAGATTCCTCTCGCAGAAGCTGTGGAGAACATCCGTCCACTGGTCACGTGTTAATGATGTTTCTAGAACAATAATGAGTTCAAATAATAATGACCCCCCCCCCCCCCCTCTCTCTCTCTCCCCCCCGACAGAGGTCATCCCCACTGACAAAGTGGAGGTGGGCTTCAAGGACCTGGACGCTGCCATCCTGGTGGGTTCCATGCCCAGGAAGGAGGGCATGGAGAGGAAGGACCTGCTGAAGGCCAACGTGGCCATCTTCAAGACGCAGGGCGGCGCCTTGGAGAAGTACGCCAAGAAGACCGTCAAGGTGACGCTGCCGGCCTTCATGAGTTATTCATCTGTCAGAGAAGTCTCCACTTCGCTTTGAAAGATCATCATTCATCCACTGATCATCTTAACCAGGTCGTGAGTCATCGTGACTGAAACGTGTTGTGAGAACTCTTACTGGGAAGCCGTGAAACAGATTTATTTATGTTATGTTTCTGCTCCCGACGTCCGTCACAATAACTGTGACATTGAGTTAGATTCCCCTTAGACTGACTGGGAGGAGCTGCAGGTCTGTGATGATCGACCACAGACGATCATCACAGACCTGAGTCGTTCAGCAGCTGTTTCCTCCAGATGAAGCTCTGTCCTTCACTCTGCTGAGCTTCAGGGTTCTGATCAGAGGACGAGGTATTTGTAACTTGTAGTTGGAATCGACCTCGAATCAGCCAGAGTCGTCACTGAGGCCCAGCGGACGTCAGTGTGACGAGAGAGCGTGCTGAGGTCGAAGGTCAAAGTCTAACCTGCAGCCAATCTCTTAGACTCTGAGTAACTCTTCTCTAAATGGAACTGATTCCTGAAAACAAATCTGATGAAACCAGGTTCAGATTCTGATGTGGTAACCACACTCAAACCCAACGTCCCTCAGAAGTGGCTCGGCCCGCCTGATTGGTCCAGTTCTCCATTGTTTATCTCAGCCACTATTTTATAAAACCTGCAGCTCGTACCGTCCCAGAATCTAAATGCAGCTCTAGTGTCCCCTAGCTGCTGGACGGTGTCACTGCAGGTCAAACCAGCGCCTGATGGAGGCGTTTGATTTGTTTGTCAGGTTTTGGTGGTTGGAAATCCGGCAAACACCAACTGTCTGATCGCCTCCAAATCGGCTCCATCGATCCCGAAAGAGAACTTCTCCTGCCTGACGCGCCTGGACCACAACCGAGCCTCCTCCCAGGTACACACACACAGACACACACACAGACACACACACACACACACACACACACACACACCCCTCTTACTGAATGAATGATTTACATTGAACTAGATTAAAGCTGCTTCTCTTATCCTGTTTCTTTCACGTTGAGTGAAGCGCTGTGTTCCCTCCTCACCTGCAGGTGGCGATGCGTTGCGGCGTGTCCGCTGACCACGTGAAGAACGTCATCATCTGGGGGAACCACTCCTCCAGCCAGTACCCCGACGTCCACCACACCAAGGTCAACGTCCACGGCTCGGAGATGGGCGCCTACGAGGCCATCAAGGACGACGCCTGGCTCCGAGGAGACTTCATCTCTGTGAGTGCCCCCCCCCCTGCTTTTTTCTCATTAGAGAGTTGTTTCTCTTTCTAATCTCCTCTTCCTCCTCCTCTTCCTCTTCCTCCTGCAGACGGTGCAGTTGCGCGGTGCCGCCGTCATCAAGGCCAGGAAGCTCTCCAGCGCCATGTCTGCTGCCAAGGCCATCTGCGACCACATGAGGGACATCTGGTTCGGCACCAAGGAGGTGAGTGGTGAAGGCCGACCTTCGAGGAGGAGGATATGAAATCAGTCTTTATGATGTGGGCTCAGGTTTCCTCTCAGTGCTCTGCAGGTCGTCTCATTTCTTTAATGTTCTCCTCACCTTGATTTGCTCGTGCTTCCTGTCGACAGGGGGAGTTCATCTCCATGGGCGTCTACGCTGCTGGGAACTCCTACGGAATCCCAGAGGACCTCATCTACTCCTTCCCCATCCAGATCAAGGTGAGAGGGTTCCTCTGAGTCTGGGGCATCTGGGTCGGTGTGAGCGTCCCTGAGTGGAAACAATGTGCTGCTGGTTGTTCCTTCATCTCTAACCTGACCTTGGCTCTGCTTGGAGAGAGGAGGGAACAGATCTATGAGGATGGTCAAATTCTCTGTTGTTTTATTATTATGAATAATTTGAATAAGAGAACGTGGAGCATGGTTCAAGAAGCTTGACGTGTCTTCGTCCACAGAACAAGACCTGGAAGGTGGTCGACGGTCTCTCCATCAACGACTTCTCCCGAGCCAAGATGGACGCCACCGCGGCCGAGCTGGTGGAGGAGCGAGACACCGCCATGGACTTCCTGTCCCAGTGACTGTCTCCCCCTGCTGGTCTTCAGCAGCACGTCGTGCCCCTGAAGACTTGCTGTTCCCGGCTCTGAAGACGAAGCCCCTTCCACACTATAACCGTCCCAGCTGGTGTCTGTGTGTTACCTTGTGTGTGTGTGTGTGTGTAGGCCACTTGTCCAGGTTTTCAGAAAACCGTGTAACACCCCCCCCCCTGGCCTCCTCCACCTGCACAGCAGCTGAGAGAACCTCTGTGTTCGTAGATGATAACGATGATAACACACATTAGCCGTCCAGGAGCTGTACCGATATGTTGTCACCAATAAAACCACACGGAAACTCACAGAACCAGAATGGAGTCTCCTCTGTGCTTCACTGTGTTCACACCTCGGTATCATAATGCCGAGATGTAAAATGTTAAATGAAAATTCATAATCGCATAAGAAAAGTCCAATTTAACATGATTTATTAAAAAAATTATTTATATCTGACCAAAATATGAAAATGACAAATCAAAACGAATTAATTTAGCACATTTCAAAACAAAGTGCTTCTAAAAAAAACACATTCAAAATTACAAAAAAACCCTCAGAACAATAAAACAGTCTTTAAAAGATTGGATGAAACTGCCTCAGTTTTTTAATTTAATGAAAAACTGTCACAAATGAGATGAAATAACTCAATTGATCCCATGTTGAGGAAATTCCTGTTGAGATAGAAGCAGAAATTATAAATTAATAAAAAATCAGCTTTAAAATAAAACCTTTAACTACAAACAGAATAATGTTGTTAAAAAGTTGTATTCTATTTTAAAAAGCTGGAATTTAGAAGTAACTGGAGTTTAGTTTGTAGAAACCGAGTCGTCATCCTGTGTGTGTTTTATTTTGAACTGGGGATGAAAATGAGAGAGTATGAAGCTGACGTTTGTTTGAAAAGTTATTTTTCCTGAAGAGAATCATCTTCGTTTTCAACCTGAAGTCCGACCCACGTGTGCTGAGGGAGTTCTGCAGGTTCCTCTCTGAACCACATGGGGGCAGCAGCAGTCTGAACATCAAGCTTCCGGTTATTTATTCATAAACTCCGTTTTCTCTCTTTAATTGGTTATAAAAAACATTTTTAAACATTTCCTGCTCCAACGTAATGTCAAAGAGTTGAGTTGTAACTAAGTTCTTTTACTCAAATACTGCATAAGGACAATTAACTGTTACTTTTTGATATAAACTTCTACTCCACAACATTTACTTGATAGCTGCAGTACATCATACTCACACACATACATATGAATATATATATATATTTATTATATTAAGGGCTAATGAAAATATTTATTTGACAGTACTTTACTTCAGTACAATATAGAGTGTTTCAAATTTAACAAAGAACTAATTAATTTAAAATAAAGTGAAAGATCCAGCTATTATATTGTATAACAATACGTCAGAATAGTTTGGGGGCGGGGCGGCAGGACGTTACTCTGTCAGTCAGCTGCACGCGCTGAAAGAGTCTGTCCGTCCCAAGTCTGTCCCCGGTAAGAGTCTGTCTGTCCCCGGTCTGTCCCCGTTCTGTCCCCGTTCTGTCCCCGGTAAGAGTCTATCTGTCCCCGGTAAGAGTCTGTCTGTCCCCGGTCTGTCCCCGGTAAGATTCTGTCTGTCCCCGTTCTGTCCCCGGTAAGAGTCTATCTGTCCCCGGTAAAAGTCTGTCTGTCCCCGGTCTGTCCCCGTTCTGTCCCCGGTAAGAGTCTGTCTGTCCCCGGTCTGTCCCCGTTCTGTCCCCGGTAAGAGTCTATCTGTCCCCGGTAAGAGTCTGTCTGTCCCCGTTCTGTCCCCGGTAAGAGTCTATCTGTCCCCGGTAAGAGTCTGTCTGTCCCCGTTCTGTCCCCGGTAAGAGTCTATCTGTCCCCGGTAAGAGTCTGTCTGTCCCCGGTCTGTCCCCGGTAAGAGTCTGTCTGTCCCCGGTCTGTCCCCGGTAAGAGTCTGTCTGTCCCCGGTAAGAGTCAGTCTGCCCCCGGTCTGTCCCCGATAAGATTCTGTCTGTCCCCGGTAAGAGGCTGTCTGTCCCCGGGTGGAGTGTGTCTGTCCCCGGGTGGAGTGTTTGTGTCCTTGTGTCCCGTGTGGACGATGTGTATCTTTGAGGTGAGAGACCAGAATATATAGTAATTAAGAGAAATAAATAAAATGAGCTTTGAAAACTTTACTGAAATTTAACCTTGGAAATATAAAAGTGTGTGTGTGTGTATGTGTGTGTTTGAGTCTGTCAGTGTGTGAGTGTTTGTGTCTGTCAGTGTGTGTGTGTGTATGTGTCTGACACTCACAAACATAATACACACAACAGATCTCCATTTAAATGACACACCGTCATGACAGTTAAAACTACAGTGAGTCAGTGTTTATCAGCAAAGTTGTTTTTATTTATTATAAATTCATTAATGAATCATTTAAAAATCTTAATATCTGAAACCTCTTTAACTTCCTGTTCTCTCTGATGTTAAACCAAACAATTATAATTCAGCTCAGTCGAAGTTGTGTAGTTTTAAATCAGAACTGATCATAACAACACCCAGATCCGACCAAACTAAAGACAATATTCCATTTGTAGCTTCATTGTGTGGTTGTGTCTCTGCCGCTGGAGAACATCTGTCTGACGTGTTTTGAGGTCATGTGACCCGCTGACGTTTTGCTCCCTGGATGAAGTCGGTCAGAGTGACTGCACAGCGCTTTGTAAACACTCATCTTTGTTCGTAACTTTACTGTTTACGATGTAGAACTCAAAACATGTCCACACTCCGCTTCTCAAACTAATATCGTTGTCGTGATTATTTCGCTCAGGATGACTTTGCCTGCTAGCTTTGTCAGAAACGCAAAACTGAACATTACCAACGCTAGTTTAAAAGGACATGTGACAGGTCAAGCTGGCGTGGAGCGCCCTCTAGTGGATCACTGAGATTTAATTGAACTGAAACGTCTCAAAGTTTCAGTTCAGCCTGATATGAAAGTTTAGGGTCTTTTTCGGCATTCGCTAAAACGTGTTGTTTAATTGTTGTTTTTTAAATTGTGGGTCATGGTGTAAAAAGTGTGTGACGTGCAGGTCACACCACTGAGTGGGCAGGACACACACACACACCAATCACACACACCCTGGCTGTGTGTCTGTGTGATTGGTGTGTGTGTGTGTGTGGGCAGGCCTTGTGTGGAGCTCCGACTCGGGGCTGCAGATCTGTGACCTTCCTCTGAGCTGAGGATGACGAGGACGTGTGTCGTCCTCTGACAGCTGACGACTCTAGATTTTGTCTTTGGGACCATTTTTAACTTTTGTGTTGTTATTTCAAACTCATGGAGTCGCTGTGAGGCCGCCGGCTGCTTCCTGTCCTCACATCTGATCATTTACTGTTCAGGGTTTTTCAACAGCAATAAAATGTCTTTACTTGTAGCTGGTAAGTGATTCATGAATCTTCTGTAATATTTAGATGTTTGTTTACTTTGGCGTTTGTCGTCTCCTGAATGACAACAAGTTGTGTTCCTGTTTGTGTTGACCGACGCTTTGACCTCAGAAAGACATAATAAAATAAATTGATCATAAAACACGAGAAAGACTTTCTGTCTTCAGAAAAGGAAGAAAGTGTTTAACATGCAGAAAGATGGATAGATAGATAGATAGAAAGATAGAGAGTGATAGAGAGAGAGAGAGTGATAGATAGATAGATAGATAGAGAGAGAGAGTGATAGAGAGAGAGAGAGAGAGTGATAGATAGAGAGTGATAGATAGATAGATAGATAGATAGATAGATAGATAGATAGATAGATAGATAGATAGATTGAGAGAGAGAGGACAGAGAGAGAGAGAGAGAGAGAGAGAGTGATAGAGAGAGTGATAGATAGATAGATAGATAGATAGATAGATAGATAGATAGATAGATAGATAGATAGATAGATAGATTGAGAGAGAGAGGACAGAGAGAGAGAGAGAGAGAGAGAGAGTGATAGAGAGAGAGAGAGAGAGAGAGTGATAGAGAGAGAGTGATAGATAGATTGAGAGAGAGAGGACAGAGAGAGAGAGAGAGAGAGAGAGAGAGAGAGTGATAGAGAGAGAGAGAGAGAGAGTGATAGATATTTTACTAATCGTAAGGGAAATGTAGGAAACATTCTTATTGGCCTGGAAACGAACCCAGGTCGACAGCGTGCTAGCAGCTAAGCTAACCTCTAACCCAGCGACGCCTACTTTTAATAAAATGTTTTTTTTTCTGTGAGAATATTAACCGTCAGTTACGATCGTGTTAAATGTCAAATCATGTTTCTCTCAAGTTTGAAAAATAAGGTTTTGCTCTTGAGTGACAAAGAAATGAGACGTTTAACTTTTGCTTTCGATTCGTCTTAATCGACAAAACACGACAACACTTCACTCACAACAGTTACAAACTTTAACAAACATCACTGTTCACAACACTAAGAAGTAACATTGTAAAACAATTCATATCAGAATCGAACGTTAATAATCCCAAACTGACGCAATAAATAACTCAGTTCATTCCTCTACATGTTGCCTCAGCATGTAGATTAATTATATCAAACATTTATAGATCTGTATTTCTACTCAGGTATTTGTCACAATAATTATCCCCCAGCCTTCATAATTTATTCATAATTTAACAGAAATTCTTATGTTGAACCTGTGAATTTGTGAAACAGTCACAGCTGGGAAATACAAATAAACATGTATGATGTTTCTATAACCCTGTGTTTTAAATCCAGATACAGTTGGTTGTGTTTCATAAGTTGAGTTTTCACTGGAAGTTGTGCTGTGTTTTCAGACGTGTTGTTCTGTTGTAATCGTCTTTTTTAATTTTGATCCCTGAGTTTCCAACAAGAAGTTAAATGAGGGATTGAACTCATTTGAAAAAAACATTTTGTGTTTTCAAAGTCCAAAGTTAGTTTCAGCTTGAGGTCGTTGAAGGTCAGATCAGATATTTATTGATTTAAAAGAAAGTATCTTGTGTGTTTTGTGCTGGTGATTGTTCGTTTGTTGTAACACTTTTATTTAATCACTTTACTCAGATACATTAAACCTGCTTTTATTTTTCCCACAGTATCCCTTTTATATCTGGCTTTTATTTTGTAGGACAGTTGTAGTTTTGACCACTTGTTTTAAATGTGTTCACCTGGTTTTGCTGTTCTGTGTGATCGTTGCAGACCTGGCCAGAGGAGTGATGACGGAGTTCCAGGAGAAGCTCCGGCAGCAGCACGAGGAGGCGATGCACCGGGAGCTGGAGGCGCTGCTCCACTCGGCCAGCGAGTCGCAGGCGGAGGTGAGAGAGCGCCACTCATTCTGCTCTGTCTTCCAGTTACTGACACACGGTTCAAATCTGTTCTTTTATCATTTGGATTAATGAAGCACAGTTTGTGTTCATGTCGGTTCACCTGAGTTTTCCAGTTTTCTAAATCGAAAACCTGAAACTGAGACTTTAGTAAACGATGACGCGGAGGTTCTCGCCCTGATTGGTTCTCGTCAGTCACATGACTCGACTACCAGCGGTGAACACAAAGCGTCGCTAACACTTCCTGTCAGTAGCACTTCCTGTGAGTTACACTTCCTGTCGCTAACACTTCCTGTCAATAGCACTTCCTGTCAGTGACACTTACTGTCAGTAGCACTTCCTGTGAGTAACACTTCCTGTCAGCTACACTTCCTGTCAGTAGCACTTCCTGTCAGTAACACTTCCTGTCAGCAACACTTCCTGTCAGTAACACTTCCTGTCAGTTACACTTCCTGTCGCTAACACTTCCTGTCAGTAACACTTCCTGTCAGTTACACTTCCTGTCAGTAACACTTCCTGTCAATAACACTTCCTGTCAGTAGCACTTCCTGTCATTTACACTTCCTGTCGCTGACACTTCCTGTCAGTGACACTTCCTGTCAGTGACACTTCCTGTCAGTAGCACTTCCTATCAGTAACACTTCCTGTCAGTTACACTTCCTGTCAGTAACACTTCCTGTCAGTAGCACTTCCTGTCAGTTACACTTCCTCCCAACTGCACAGGAGACAATCTACTTCCTGTTTACATCACATGACCAGTGGACAGTCACGTGACACAGACTTTCTTTTAACTTCATGAACGCACTGTTTCGTCCGTACAACAAATATTTGTGGTTATTGATCACAGAGTTCATCATGTTATCTGAACACACACAGGGTCCTGCTGGTAGAACATGAGGTGAACGACCCAGAGGTCCTGGGGAAACACACACACACACACACACACACACACCCTGTGTGTTGCCCTGTGAACGCTGGTGGATTCACCCGACACACAGGATCATTTCAAACGTCTCATGTTCACCTGCTGAGGAACATGTGGTGGATCTTTAGTTTATAACTGAGGAAGTGTGACATCCATGATTGAAATTATTTTATAAAAAATATTATGGAGAACAATAAAGACAAATTAGAGTCTTTGGGTCTGATACCAATATTATTTGTTGATACTGTTCAGTGTGTATATGTGTTTGTATGTATTTAAGGAACTGAGCAGATCTTCTGTGGAAGCAGCTGATGTCTGTTCTGTTGCAGATCTCCAGAAAAGAATTTGATGGATTCAAGAAGCTCTTCCACAGCTTCCTTCAGGTCAAAGGTCCCGCGGTCGACTGGGCCAAGATCAACCGGCCTCCAGAGGACTCGGTAAGAACAGGAAACCTGCGGTGAGGCTGAAACCTGGAGGAGAAACTGATCCTTCAAACAAGCCTCTCCACGGACTGCCCCTTTTAAATGAGGCAGCAGCTGCAGAAACCAGACCTGAGCTCAGAGAAAAGTGTTGACCAGCACACACACACACACACTCACAGACACACACACACACACACACACACACACACACACACACATTCTCAGGCCCAGTGAAGGTTAAGGACTAAGAATAGTTTGACCGCTGCAGCATTGGAAGTCTGGTTTTAGGGAGGTGACATTTATCTCCTGTTGGACTCTGGACACTGCTGGACACAAACAGACACACACACACACAGACACACACACACAGAGACACACACACACAGAGACACAGACACACACAAAAGGTCACAGGTCAACCGTGACCTTTACCTTTAATGATCTAATAATGTAACTTCTCTCAGTCGAGCTCAGCGAAGGCCAAACATCGAGCACCACATCACACATTCTATGATGTTCTATGAATATTAATTATTATTTTGATTTAGAAATTAACTTCTAAAATCACTAAAAAGACAAATTAATAATCCTCAGGATCTGTTGATTTGATGATGAAGTTGATTCTGGACGATTTTACTAAAACACAAAAGTACCACAGAATATTAATCACATTCAAATATTATTAGAATTGTTTGAAGACGTTTTCAGTTTGTGTCTTTTCACACCACTGAGCTCCGTGTCCTCAGATCCAGCCCTACGAGAAGATCAGGACCAAAGGTCTCCCTGAGGACATCGCCTCCAGCCTCAACAAGCTGGCTGTGGTCAAACTGAACGGTGGACTGGGAACCAGTATGGGCTGCAAGGGTCCCAAGAGTCTGATCAGCGTCCGCAGCGAGAACACCTTCCTGGACCTGACGGTGCAGCAGATCGAGGTAGAGACGCAGGGGGACACAGGGGGACACAGGGGGACGCAGGGGGAGGCAGGGGGACGCAGGGGGACACAGGGGGAGGCAGGGGGAGGCAGGGGGACACAGGGGGAGGCAGGGGGACACAGGGGGAGGCAGGGGGAGGCAGGGGGACACAGGGGGACACAGGGGGACGCAGGGGGAGGCAGGGGGACACAGGGGGACGCAGGGGGACACAGGGGGAGGCAGGGGGACGCAGGGGGACACAGGGGGACGCAGGGGGACACAGGGGGAGGCAGGGGGAGGCAGGGGGACACAGGGGGACACAGGGGGACGCAGGGGGAGGCAGGGGGACACAGGGGGACGCAGGGGGACACAGGGGGAGGCAGGGGGACGCAGGGGGACACAGGGGGACGCAGGGGGAGGCAGGGGGACGCAGGGGGACACAGGGGGAGGCAGGGGGAGGCAGGGGGACACAGGGGGAGGCAGGGGGAGGCAGGGGGACGCAGGGGGACACAGGGGGACACAGGGGGACACAGGGGGAGGCAGGGGGAGGCAGGGGGACACAGGGGGACACAGGGGGAGGCAGGGGGACACAGGGGGACGCAGGGGGACACAGGGGGAGGCAGGGGGACACAGGGGGAGGCAGGGGGACACAGGGGGACACAGGGGGACGCAGGGGGACGCAGGGGGACACAGGGGGACGCAGGGGGACGCAGGGGGAGGCAGGGGGACACAGGGGGAGGCAGGGGGACGCAGGGGGACACAGGGGGAGGCAGGGGGAGGCAGGGGGACACAGGGGGACACAGGGGGACGCAGGGGGAGGCAGGGGGACACAGGGGGACGCAGGGGGACACAGGGGGAGGCAGGGGGACGCAGGGGGACACAGGGGGACGCAGGGGGACACAGGGGGACGCAGGGGGAGGCAGGGGGACACAGGGGGAGGCAGGGGGACACAGGGGGAGGCAGGGGGACACAGGGGGACACAGGGGGACGCAGGGGGACGCAGGGGGAGGCAGGGGGACACAGGGGGAGGCAGGGGGACGCAGGGGGAGGCAGGGGGACGCAGGGGGACACAGGGGGAGGCAGGGGGAGGCAGGGGGACACAGGGGGACACAGGGGGACGCAGGGGGAGGCAGGGGGACACAGGGGGACGCAGGGGGACACAGGGGGAGGCAGGGGGACGCAGGGGGACGCAGGGGGACGCAGGGGGAGGCAGGGGGACGCAGGGGGACACAGGGGGACACAGGGGGAGGCAGGGGGAGGCAGGGGGAGGCAGGGGGACACAGGGGGACACAGGGGGACACAGGGGGACACAGGGGGATGCAGGGGGAGGCAGGGGGACACAGGGGGAGGCAGGGGGACACAGGGGGACACAGGGGGACACAGGGGGATGCAGGGGGATGCAGGGGGAGGCAGGGGGACACAGGGGGACACAGGGGGACACAGCGAGACGCTCCCACCACTGGACCACGAGCTGAACTCTGTGTTGTGGTTTTGTTTTTCAGCATCTGAACAAAACCTTCAACACCGACGTGCCGCTGGTTCTGATGAACTCGTTCAACACGGACGAAGACACAAAGAAGATTCTGCTGAAATACAAGCACTACAAAGTCAAAATACACACGTTCAACCAGAGCAGGTAACACCCACACTCACACACACACACACACACACACACAGACACACACAGGTTCACAGTCTGTGTGTGAACCTTTCAGGTATCCGAGGATCAACAAGGAGTCTCTGCTGCCGATCGCCAGGACCATGGGGACGAGTGGTGAGAGCGCGGAGGCCTGGTACCCGCCGGGTCACGGGGACGTCTACGCCAGCTTCTCCAACTCGGGGCTGCTGGACAGACTCCTCGCCGAGGGCAAGGAGTACATCTTCGTCTCCAACATCGACAACCTGGGCGCCACCGTGGACCTCTTCATCCTCCACCACCTGATGAGTCAGCCGGCCGACCGGCGCTGCGAGTTCATCATGGAGGTCACCGACAAAACCAGAGCCGACGTGAAGGTCAGCGCCGACGCGTTGGATCGGACGCCTCCGGGTTTGTTCTGTGCGCCGCCTCTGAGTGCTTCCTGTTTCCTGTTTCCTGTTTTGCGCAGGGCGGGACTCTGATCCAGTATGAGGACCACCTGCGGCTGCTGGAGATCGCTCAGGTCCCGAAGGCCCACGTGGACGAGTTCAAGTCCGTCACCAAGTTCAAGATCTTCAACACCAACAACCTGTGGATCTCACTGCCGGCCATCAAGAGGCTGCAGGAGAAGAACCAGCTGGACCTGGAGATCATCGTCAACCCCAAGGTGAGCCACGCCCCCGTCATCATGACCTCATCATGACCACACTCATATTAGGTCTTTATCGATGTTCAAACACCAAAGAGACGATTTGTATTTTTTTAGTTTAGAAAGAAAATGAATCACAAACTAATCTGATCATTTATTGATTGATTATCTTAAACTATTGAGATTTAATAATAAATAAATTGAATAGTTTAATGTCGCCATGTTGGAAAAAGGAAACAGATTGTTGGGTTTGATGATGTTTTAGTGACTAAAGTAATAAATAGAATTAAATTAACTGTTAGGTCAACATTTTCTTTTCACAATAAAAGTCCTTTATTTAAAAAAAAGAGATTCAATTCAGAGTCAATGAATCATTTAAACATTTAAAACCTTTCCTCTTAAACCCTGAACCTCTCCCAGACGCTGGACGGCGGCCTGAACGTCATCCAGCTGGAGACGGCGGTGGGCGCCGCCATCAAGAGCTTCAACAACGCCATGGGTGTGAATGTGCCGCGCAGCCGCTTCCTGCCGGTGAAGACCTCGTCCGACCTGCTGCTGGTGATGTCCAACCTGTACAGCCTGGACGCCGGCTCGCTCACCATGAGCCAGAAGAGGGAGTTCCCCACCACGCCACACGTCAAGCTGGGCAGCTCCTTCACCAAGGTCCGGTGACGGCTCTTTGGTCATGTGACCACGCTGAGTCACTGATCAGCTTCGTCAAGAGTCATCGAGATGAAAAGTTTCAAGATAATTAATCAGCTGATTATTTATGTTGAGGGAACTTTTTATTTCTTCAACGTTTTCATTATAGTGATATTAGAATTTAAATATCCTGATCAAAGTCTTTCTCAGTTTACAAATGATGGTTTAAGATTCTAGATCAGTTTGATATTTCCACGATATGATCATGTTTGGTTACTATTTGTTTAGATATAAGATTTTCTTTATTGCAGTTATGGAACATGTATTATTTTACTCACATCAAAGTTCATCGATCGGATAAAGAGTGAAACCTGAAAGACGTCTTCCCTGAGTTCTGTCCCTTCGTCCTGCAGGTTCAGGAGTTCCTGTCCAGATTCGAGAACATCCCGGACATGTTGGAGCTCGACCACCTCACGGTGTCCGGGGACGTCACCTTCGGGAACAAGGTCTCCCTGAAGGTCAAGAACGTTCCCTCACTTTCTTTTACCATTTCAAACGTCACTTTAACTCTTGTAACCTTTCAAATGTGATGCTTTGCTGCTTCTCGCTGTCGCCTCTGTCTGTTTGATGATTTGAGGTCACGTTTCACTCCATCTTCAGTGTGTTTGATCAAACCGTGTTTTCACGTTCACCAGGGAACCGTCATCATCATCGCGAATCACGGCGACAGGATCGATATTCCTGCCGGAGCGATGCTGGAGAACAAGATCGTCTCAGGAAACCTGCGGATCCTCGACCACTGAGGCCTTCACGGAAAAAAGAAAAACCATTTGCACCTTGAAGAGACGTGAAAAGGATTTTCTTCTCTTGGGAGATGAACGACAGGAAACATTCTGTTTCAATGTGAAATCATAGGGTCCTGAAAGGGTCAAAGGTCAAACTCCCTCCTGACTCTTCATGAAGCTTTGCAGGAAGTAAGTTGCTGTAACTGCAAACGGCCGAGTCTGAGCCGTTAATAAATATGAATAAAACGATGTTGTGTGAGTCTCGGGGTTTTGTTTAGTGTCGAGTATCATTTAATGATAATGACATAAAAAAATGTCAGTTCAAACATCAAACTCATCATTTCAGCTTAAAGGGATCTTGAGATGTTTCGTTCACGAGAATCAGAGAACAAGACGACCTGAAAACAAGATGCCTGAGGTCACTGGGTGTCACCGGGACTGAGGCATACAAATATCAGAAACTCAGAATAACATCACGTCTACGCAGAGCAACTCAAATCAAATCAAATTTGATTTGAAGCTGTTTGTGAGTCTGGTAGTCCGTGCTCGGCTGCTCCGGTAACGTCTACCAGACGGCAGCAGGGTGAGAAGTCCACAGCCTGGATGGATGTGGTCCTTGATGATCTTCAGTGCTTTTCTCAGACATCTTGTGTTGTAGATGAGTTGCACTGAAGGGAGATGGCAGCCGGTGATGCTCCTCTGTCTCCACCAGCCTCTGCAGGGCCTTGTGATCAGCAGCGGAGCAGCTACCAAACCAGGCAGTGATGCAGCTTGAGAGGATGCTCTCAATGGTGCACCTGTAGAAGTTTGTTAATGTTTTCGGAGACTCCCTCCCCTACAGCTCCGTCAATGTGTAACGGACCGTGACCCCCCCCCCCCCCCCCCCCTCTGCAGCTTCCTGAAGTCCACGATCATCTCCTTGGTCTTGCAGACGTTGAGAGACAGGTTGTTCTCTTGGCACCATGTCTCCAAGCCTCTGACCTCATCTCTGTAGGCGGTCTGGTCGTTGTTGGAGATGAGACCCAGGATGGTGGTGTCGTCTGCAAACTTCAGGATGATGTTTGAACTGTGTGTTGCCACACAGTCCTGTGTGTACAGGGAGTACAGGAGGGGACTGAGCACGCAGCCCTGAGGGGCCCCGGTGCTCAGGGTCCGTGAGGAGGAGGTGTTGTTACCGATTCTCACCACCTGGGGGCTGCTCGTCAGGAAGTCCAAGATCCAGTTACACAGGGGGGTTATAAGACCCAGGCTCCTGAGCTTGGGGACGAGCTTCTCAGGCACAATTGTGTTGAACGCGGAGCTGTAGTCCACGAACAGCATCCTCACATATGTGTTGGCCTTTTCCAGGTGGGAGAGGGTGGTGTGTGTTGTCAGGGCGATGGCATCGTCCGTCGATCGGTTGGGGCGGTATGCAAACTGGGAGGGGTCAAGGGGGTCAGGAAGGGTGGAGCATATGTGGGTTTTGACCAGCCGCTCGAAGCACTTCATGATGGTGGAGGTCAGTGCTACAGGGCGGTAGTCGTCTAAGCAGGTGATGGTTGGTTTCTTAGGTATGGGGATGATGGTGGCCTGCTTGAAGCAGGTGGGGACTGTTGACAGTTGTAGGGAGAGGTTGAATATGGAGGTGAAGACCTCCGCTAGCTGGTCGGCGCTGTTTTAGGCGTTGTCTGTAGGTTGGGATGAGCATAATGGAAGTGTGATCCGGTTTGTAGCTGCTCCGTATTTGCGAGTAACAATGGTCAAGAGTCTGGTCAGCCCGAGTGGAAAAGTTTATATGCTGATGATATTTTGGCAGAACTTTCCTCATATTAGCCCTATTGAAGTCACCAACAACAATAGAGACTGCCTCAGGGTGTGCATCCTCAAGTCCATTAATAACTCCGTACAGATCGTGTAACGCGCATGTTTTGTCTGCCTGCGGCGGAATGTGAACAGCTGTGATTAGAATGGAGCTGAATGCACGGGGAAGGTAAAAAGGGTTTTATTGCTAGCAGCTCCAGGTCTGGTGAGCAGCGTGTAGAAAGCACAACAACATCCGAGCCCCAGCGAGAGTTCACCATCAAGCACACCCCTCCACCTCGGCTCTTACCCGACTCGGAAGTCCTGTCCTGCCGGTAGATGGAAAAACCGTCCGGAGTAACGCCGGAGTCAGGAACCAGAGGATCCAGCCACAACTTTTTGAAACTAACACTTTAGTAGCACTTAAATGGCACTTACTTATAGCACTTTGTAGTTTTGCTTTATTTTGAAGAAATTGTACTTTCTTGATTCTTGTCGTCCTTGGTATGTACCCTCGGGTTTGAATGCACTTATTGTAAGTCGCTTTGGATAAAAGCGTCAGCTAAATGAAATGTAATGTAATCCTGACTGTTTTCATCAGTCTCACAATTATAAAGACAGTGATTCAAACAGGCTCCTGGCTCCGCCCCTTTATCAGGATTCATGCCAAAATTTGATGAGTTTGTGGAAAAATCCGTTTTTTGTTTTCTGGTGTAATTCTGTTGAAAAACAAACAAACAAATAGACAAGGAGTGAAAACAAAAGACCAAAAACATTTATTTAAGAAATAATCATAACACCACGATACATAATAATTCATTATCCATGTAATAACCACATTAATATCATGTATAAGACACAAGATGAGTCACGTGGTGTTACCACAGCCTCAAAGGCTCATCACCAAGACGTCCAACATAGTTCAGAGACAGCAAAAAGAAAATATATTAATTGTAGAAAAGACAACAACTTCAACAACAGGCCGGCAAAATGGACAAAAGAAGGGAAACCCAACACACCGACCCACAAAGGGTCATCGGATCTGAGAATCTTCCTTCAACCTAAACCAACATCAGAACTAAAGCTCTCTTTCAGAGAAGAAAAAGAAAAGAAACAACACAACAATACTCTTGTTCTAAAGGTCATGCTGTACAAACTGCTGCTGCTGCAACAAAGGATGGAAAGAGAGAGACTTCCTGTTCCCTCCTAAATACTTTCAACCAATCACAGTGCACCTGAGGAGAGAAGAAAACAGGAAACCAAGAGTAGAAGGGAAATGTACGGTGCTTTTCTCTTCATTCTAAATCGTGGTCTTTTAGTTTGAGAGCTGGATCAGCACGTTCAGATTTCGTGGTGTTTTTACTCAACATCCTGCGCTTGCACTCACTCAGCTCCTGCTGGTGCTTACATTCACTCTGCTTGTGCTCAAACTCTGCGCTTGCACTCAGATATTTTGTTGCTTGGACAGATTTCCAGTATTTAATAACAACACACTATGGATTCTGTAAAACTCGCTTGTACGGATGTTCTCTGAAGTCGTCCATCTTGGTTGTGTTTGTCCCAGTGGCTCTGACCTGATGCTTCACACCAGGTCTTCCTGCTCCTCTGTGTCTTCTGTCTGTGCTGCAGCAGCGATGTCATCATACTCAGGACAGTTGTGTGACTGATGGAGGAGAGATGAGAAAATATTAATCCTCACTGGACTTTATTCATGAAACCTGCAAGTAATCACAATTCATTCAAAACAGTTTGAACGTAGTTGCGCCCCCCCCCCCCCCCCCCCTCCCGTCCATTGGTTTGTTTGTTCATCAGCAGGATTACACAAAATCTGATAAACTGATTTCCACAGAACTTGGTGGAAGGACGGGACATGTGCCAAGAAAGAAGTGTCAACACTCTGTGCTGTCACCCATTGGTTTGTGAGCTGACATTTTGAAGCCTCCATTTTTGACACGTTGTCCTGCGCCATCTTGGTTCTTTGAAACCAGAAGTAACCATATTTGGAGGAGAGGGGGTGGAGCCTGACTCAGGGCCCAAGGACACTGCCCGCCCATTCAAACCAGTGACCTGCACCCAGTACTAGCTGTCAATCACACGGTATCCATGCCCCAATGCCTGCAGTGCTTTATGGTCTATTTGACTCTAAATGGATCATTCACTTCACTTTCTAGACCCAGAGTCTACGTCCATTTTAATATACGGTCAATGGAAAGAACCTTTTACATTTTGGGGCAGATTCAGACAAAGTAGCTAATCCAAGAAATGTTTTCTCTCTTTCTCTAACATGGTGAGATGAAAACAGTGATATGGAGTCATTCTTCTGGCCTCACTGTCTCTCACCTCTATCATCTCCACAGCTTCATTCACTTCTGATTTCAAACTCAGAGTTTTCTTCATCCTGGATCGAAAACAACAACAAACACAACATTTGACAAAATGAACTTCATAACACTGAAACTAGTGTTTGAAGACATTTGAAGAAGACAGTCAAAGAGCAGAGGGTGAACTGATGGATTTGTTTTACCTCGTCCACAGAGTCCAGACAAGCACTGGAACCAGCACGACCACCAGAGTCAGCCTGATGGTATTCATGATTATCACTGACTTCCCTGGACAACAGACAGGAGACATGAGCAGTGGGGTTAGACTGATGACTCAGTTTGCCAGGTGATGCTGTTGGTCAGTCAGTATTGTTCATGTGCAATATGATGGGCTTGATATACAGCTGTGACACATCTGGAAATCCTGAGTATTGATGATTTAAGGTTCTGGTGCAATGCCAAGAAGGGGGGGGGGGGTGTAGGCTATAAAAGTCAGAGTGCTAAACTCACCTGCTCCAACAGTCAGATGTAAGGTGGCCTTACTACGTCCGTGTGTGTTCTGGGCCTCACACTGATACTTTTCACCATGTTCAGCTGTGATATTAGTGATGGTGAAGATTTGTCCTGATGCTGTTGGTGAGTCCTCGTCCTCCTTGTACCAGGTGTAGTTAGCTGCTGGGTTAGCATCACTGCTGCAGGTCAGAGTCACCGAGCTGCCCTCCATGATCTCACCAGAGGGACTCACTGACACAGAGGGAGGCTTTGGAGCGTCTGGTGTAAAACATGCAAGATCATGAAATCAACTCAGAAATATTCATTAACCAAAGTGAAGAACTTTTCAATCTGTGGTTTTGATAAGTGCTTCTTAAATATAGATGATCATTATGAACCCGGGGCGCCAGCACAGACAGAAGCAGGTACTGAGGGTTTGTTTTCAGCCTGTGTGTGTGACTGTACAAAATAACTCAACTCATGAACCAAACTTACTGAATATTATAGTGAATATTAACTTTTGCAGCTGATCGGTCAGAGGTCAGCGGTCAAGATGAGCTAAGATTTGACCCAAAAGAAACATTTTCCAAGATATTTCCACAAATACCAGAGAGACTAAATCATATACTGATTAGAACATTATTCTCCATCATATAATGGAAAGATATTTTATAAGTAATGTCACAAAGAAGTTAGAGATTTACATCATGAGTCCTTAAAACTGCCTTTCTGCTGTATTCCTTCCTCTAATAGGACTATAGAGACGAGCTGAAGTTTGACAGTGCTGGGTTTCATGGACATGTGGATGTTTTCTACTCACACTGGACGTCTAAGTGTAGAGACGTGGAGTTGATCCGTCCGTACTGATTCTCAGACTTGCAGGAGTAGACCCCCCTGTCCCCAGAGCTGATGGAGGAGAGACGATAAACACCCTCTGGTCCTTGAAGCAGAGCTCGGTTCTCCTTGTACCAGGTGTAGTGAGCTGCTGGGTTAGCATCACTGCTGCAGGTCAGAGTCACTGAGCTGCCCTCCATGATCTCACCTGAGGGACTCACTGACACAGAGGGAGGCTTTGGAGCATCTGAAGGATGGTTTATATTAACACACAGGATGAGAATACAACCAAAACACTGTCTCTATTATCTGTTCAACTTTTGAATTTAAATTACTTCCTCATTATTGAAGCTTCATGAGGAGGAGTAAACTCACACACTGTAGGAGAAGGGAAACGCTCCTGTCCTTCTATAGCACAGTGATAGCTGTCTTCAGCATTAAAGTGTTGGAGGTGAAAGTATTTTTTTCGTCCAACAGGTTTATTGTTATTGAACCAAACGTAGGAAAGATGATCAGGGAGCTGACACCTGCTGTGACAGGTCAGCTCTGTCCAGGTAGAAGATGGATTGGCTGTTGATCTCTTCACATGTACCTGGAGCTGAGGGGCTGTGAACAAACATGTGGTTTTATTTCAACATACACACTAACATTTCAAACTGACTCTAATGTAAATGTTACCTGTGACAGACAGAGTGACTCCAGGAAAACCAGTATAACTCCCAGTAGGTTGGTTTGTTATGAACCTGAACTTGTACACAGCTGAGTCGCTTTTTTTCAGGTTAGAGATTCTCAGAGTGCACTTGTTGTTTCCACAGAGATTCTCCACACGACCTGAATACTCCGGATCAGTCCTTAGATCAACGTGAATCCCATTACTCTCTTTAATGAACCAGATAGTTTCCTGAACTGTAGTTTCAAGGTTATTCCACTTGGATGGGTATGTGTAGGTACAGTTAATGTTCACTGTTGATCCTCTGAAGGCACAGATCTCAGTAGAAGTGTAACTCACACCCCAGTCGATCTGACTCCTTACCACTGTAACACAGAGCACATCAGAGAATCAGAAGATAAACTTATACATTTATAAAACTAACTCCATGTATTTTCTCTGGTGAATCACCAGTCGGCAGGTTTTCATTTTAAGATGATGACGATGCCAAGATGAGGAAACTTTCAGTTCACATAAAACACAGTGAAGTTCCCTTTAGACTTCAGAGTGAGGGAGAAACACACTGTTGGAGGTGAGGAACATGAGGGACCTTGTATAAGTTGCTCTTATAATGGAGCAAACTGGTCAATATGGAGGAAATGATCTGTGTCTTTTATGCAGAGTCGATCAAAGATGGACGACACGTCTCCACTTCCTCCCACTCTGCAGAAATGAAGCCAAAGTATCCTGGATACCAACGCTGCCATCTTTCACATCTGGAACCACAGTCTGCACAGTAGTGATCCGGAGGTGGAGCCACAGTATCAAGGTCCAGCCCATACATGAGCTCAACCAATCCTGAGTCAGCCTCAGCTGTCAATCATGAAGTTTAATCTAATTTTCATTTCATCAAATAACAAATTCAAATCAAACTTATGAGAAACATGAACAATAGAGTTTGATAAGAACGACCTAAAATGACACAAACCATCTTTTAGTAAAATGTATTTGACTTTTTAGATTGGTCCATGTCCTACCCACTAACATGGAGGAGACAGGATGTATGTTCTATACTGCAGCCAGCCACCAGGGGGCGATCACTATGCTGTCTTCCATCTATATTAACACAAGCAGAATACTAGTACTAGTACTGCAGTATTTAGTCAGTACTGACAGTAGTATCCCAAGAGTTCAATGTTCCCATGCAGAAAAAAGTATTTAAAGACACATGAAGTTATGGTACAATGCATCGTCTCTAATACTCCAGCAGATGGTGCTGTTAGTGAAATACTGTAGCTTAAACTCACACAGTGATGGAGAGCGGAAATCCTCGACTTCTTTAACAGCACAGGAAACTCTGTCTCCATAAGAGAAATAACCAAAATAATATGCTTGTTCCTTCATCATCTTCTGTTGATTCTTGTACCAGACGTAGTTCAGATGATCAGGAAGACGACAACTGCTCTGACACCTGAGCTCTGCCCAGTAAGAAGAGTCAAACTTCACTGATCTTCTCACCTCCACACGCAAACCTGTTTGTGAGAATAAGGAATTCATTTCATTCCAAACTAACAACACACACATGCATATAAAAGTGCACACACACACTCAAGTGAACCAAACAAGATGTAGGAAATATATGAATGAATGTTCAGATGTAAATGTTACCAGTGACAGACAGAGTGACTCCAGCTGAACCAGTTAAACTCCCAGTAGTTTGGTTTGTTGTGAACCTGAACTTGTACACAGCTGAGTCGCTCTCTCTCAGGTTAGAGATTCTCAGAGTGCACTTGTTGTTTCCACAGAGATTCTCCACACGACCTGAATACTCCGGATCAGTCCTTAGATCAACGTGAATCCCATTACTCTCTTGAATGAACCAGAACGTTTCCTGAACTGTAGTATCATGGTTATTAAATGTGGATGGGTATGTGTAGGTACAGGTAATGTCCACTGTTGATCCTCTGACGGCACAGATCTCAGTAGAAGTGTAACTCACATCCCAGCCATTCTCACACTGTACCACTGTAACACAGAGAATCAGATTCATAACACACCAGAGAACACTTAGTTTACTTTTTACTCTCTGTAGAAAAGAAACACATTTCCATGAGCAGCATTCCATAGCATTTCAACTAATGACTCCACACACTGATGACAAGTCCTCATCGAGAGGAGAAGAACTCAGTCATGATGACAATAATAATAATAATAATAATAATAATAATAATAATAATAAATATAACAATATGTTTCAGCCTCTGTAATATTTTGAGCTCTAGACGATAGAAACTTCTAAACTAAGATACAAAATAATACTGATGATAATTCATTCATATATTTTCTTTCTGAATCACTTTACAGGTGGTGATCTGAAAATGAATGAATGGTTCATTTATATTTTTACTTTCTCTCTCAAACTCACTTCAGGTGAATCAGAAGTCTGAGTGTAAAACAGAGTGACAACATGAATGTAGAGGTACAGTACCTGTCACAGTGAGAAGAAGGACAACCAATCCACTGGCTGCTGCAGTTACACTCATAGTAGCTGCTGCTCTCGTCTGTGACTTCAAACAAGAAAAACCTCCACAGATAAATAATGTGCACAAGATGAAACTCAGTCACATCACAGACACGTCTACCTGCAACACAGAAGAGTCTGAGAATAAAGACAGATTCTGTAAGAGAAAGATACGTTAAAACTGTTTAACACCCCCCCCCCTTCCTCTTTACACTTACATGCTTGCTGAGTCTGATGGGGTTAGATTAAACTGTGGTTTGTAATAACTGTGAATTGATTCATTTTACAGAGTGTTAGAAACGACTTTAGTGGCCAACTGAAACTGTAAGCCCCATATAGCAATTTTTTGGTTTGGTCCATGTCCCATCCACTGACATGGAAGAGGACGGGTTTATGACAAACACTGCAGCCAGCCACGGGGGGGACAGATATCATTTGGCTTCACTTTGGGGGTAGCTGTCATGTTGTCCATCTTTATATTCAGTATCAAACGTGAAGTTTAGTGAAGATTAAACGTTGTAAATTTGAGTTGTAAGATCAAAGTTCGAATTTGTAATTAGTACTTAGGTCAACAAATATACATTAAATGTGGAATTACGTGTTCATTCATGTCATTACTTATTAATTGTGTGACTTTATGTCGCTTATGTTTCCCCAAATCACCATGTGTACCATTTGGACGTGTGTATCTAAGGATCGAAATGAAAATAACTGAAAGGTCTGTAAACCACAAACTCTAAAACAACACGCTCAGACCTACTTTAATATTTTTTAGGCCAAACTAAGGCAGCAAAAAATAGATCATATACGAAAATATTCATCAGCCCAAACATGGGTCATACACCTGTCTGTGGTGAGAGCTGTGACAGGAAACATGTGAAATGATACCACACAGGTCATGAGGTGCGCGCATTAAAGAGACAGGAGGTAAAACCAAGTGTTTCAGACAGAGGCTGAAAAGAGGAGCTGCAGCAACACACAGTTTGAGGGAAGTGATCATGAAACAAACGTTTTTCAGCTCAGTTGAGTTTTGCTCCAAATTGTTCTGATGCTAATAATCACTTCAATTATAATTCATAATTCAATAAATCTCCAAGGACTTCAAACCTGTAATCTCTAATGAAATCTTTCCCACAGGACAAAAGGTCAAAGAATGTATGTATTAAAAAAAAATGCCAGTATTATAATAAAATGAATTAAACATTCACTGAACCTTGCAAAGAAACTTTTTAAATAAACATGCAGCTTTATAAACAGTAACAATCTTAAAGTGGACTTTTACTCGTAGGTTTCATTTATAAAGAATTAAGTCCTAACACATTTTTCGTTTTGCTCTGAAGTTGTTTTATTCCTGTTTCTGGACGAACATAAAATGTTGTGTTCAACTGGCTTTTTGTGTTACGCAATAATAACACATTATTTTCACAGGAAGTGATTTTATGTGACTTTTGTGGTCTTTACAAAAAATAGGCAGTTGATCAGTCGCACGTTGAATGTGACACCGAAAGTTATTTGAGAATTGACGTGACGTTGTTCTGCTTGTTTCTGTGTCAAACATCCAGAAGTTTAATGTTGCACTTTACAAGCTGAGTTGTGTTGAAGTTGAGGAGTCACTGCAGGCCGACATGTGTCACTGTGTCGCTGACGTCCAGGAGCTGAATTCAAACAGAGCAGTGAAGACGTTCAGCTCAGTGACTTGAGGAAGAAGAGGAAATATAGTTTATGATTCGTCTTTACTAAACAGAGGAAAAATCTGTTCTACTACTGAAAATATATAAAGAGTTTATAATAAACTCTTTTAATTGCTTAACTTTGAAATGCCGCTGCTGGACTTCCTTGTTTTATTTTGAAAAGATTTGGGAGGAAGAGGCTCAAGCATTGTCTTTCAAGAACCGCCCTGTCCTTGCCTCTGATTGGCTGCAGTCGGGTGTGAAGCGCGCTCATTGGTCACTGTAAGGGTAAGAATGTGATGATCAGCCAATCAGAGGCCGGTTCGGAGACGAAGCTGAAGCTCACTGGGTTTGTTGTGAATTTAACGTTTGACCGAAGAGAACTCGCTCAAAGTCCCGGGGACGTTCTTAACACCGAGTCCGGCTCAGCGCTCAGAGGCCGGTGAGCTCATCGGTGAGCTCATCGGTGAGCGGGACGTTCGCACCAGGAGCCTCCGAACTTCTGTGAGTTGATTTCAAACCAGTTTGAAAACTGAAGCTCAACCAGTTCAATGTGTGAAAAGCGGTTTAATTCAACTTCACTGAAACGAGTCTTCTGTCATTTCAATCTGAGACATTCAGAACAATCCCACGTTGATCATTCAACACTTAACTGTTGTGTTTAAAGAGATTTGAGCTCATTTGTGTTATTTGTCAGCATTTTATTTGATAAAGTGTATTTAACTTATAATGTGTTATCGTTGTAATGGATTATCTTTGTTCCCTAAACTTTAACACTGTTCCCTGTGATGATTCTACATGAAGTGTGTGTGATGTTGAATTCAGGATGTAAAGATAGTTATTAACCACATTACACATGTCATTTGAAATAATAATACACACAGTTATACTTTGACAGAATGTACGTTGTGTAGTATCCCGAAATACTCATGTAGTGTTTCCTTCAAATCCTGGATTTTAAATTTGCTGTTAACTATATATAGAGTAATTACACATCTTAAACCAAGTAATTACACTTTGATTACTGTGTGTGTGTGTGTGTGTGTGTGTGTGTGTGTGTGTGTGTGTGTGTGTGTGTGTGTGTGTGTGTGTGTGTGTATGTGTGTGTCTGTGTGTGTGTGTGTGTGTGTGTGTGTGTGTGTGTGTATGTGTGTGTCTGTGTGTGTGTGTGTGTGTGTGCAGTGGTTGTGGTTGACAGGCAGGTCCTCCTGGGTCTCTGCAGTCCAGCTGGTCTCTTTTGTTCAGGCCACACAAACTGATTAGCATTCCCCGTCCAGCAGGAGCATCTGTCCCTGCAGACGCTGCCTTTGTCCCCCGGTTGAAACCCAAACTTTCTTCCGTCTTGTCCAACTGTCGTCTCGCAGCGGGCCGACCCGTCCTCCACCCGCCACGCGCTGCCCCGGCCCGGAGAGAGGGGGTGGATGGAAGCAGGGAGGCTGAGGAGACCGTCATCTTAGCACCCTTCATTCAAAGGCATAATGGGCATGGGCCGGTTTTTAAAGCTGAGATCGAATCCATCAGTGATTGAATAGTGTCACACACACCTCGTCTTTCTTATTATCATACATTTGAAATAACAGCAAAACCCTTTATTCTGATTCTAATCGTCACCAAGCTCTGAGAAAAACTCTACAGAATGTTGTATTTAGTCATTTTAAGAACAAACTCTTCTTATGAAATTGATCTTCGGTGAAATCCTCCACGAAGCTTCACGTCTTCTTCTCCAAACATTAATGGCCGTGTGTCATCTTGGTTCATCTGGTTAATGAGCCCCAATCCGGACCCCAATCTGAATAATCTGGTGGTTCCATCTCCTGTGAGAACAACTGACTGAGAGTCATAACCAGCTGCAGCTGAAGAGTGAAGCTGAACTGAGATCAGTTCAAAACACTCTGAAGTTATTAAAAACCAGAGTTTGTCTCTAACATTCAGCAGGAAACTGTTAAACATGAAGACTTCAGATCAGTTTGGTGGATTTGTTACAGCAGCAGCTCTTCAGGAAGCAGAGGATCATGGGTAATAACCAGTGGGACGACACAGTCAGAGTCAACACGTTGATTCACTTTGTCTCACACGTGAAGTCCACGTCAGTGATGGAGTCAGGTTCAAATCCATGCTACTCTGAGGAGTGGGAGGCAGAGTGGGCGCCACCATAACAAACGAAGCTCTTCCCTGTGATGATGAAGAAGAAGCTGAAACCCAAAGAGCTTTGTGTCCTCCATCAGGAACCATGAGTGACGGGTGGAGTCTGTGGGCGGAGGTCACGTCTCCGTCACGAGAGGAGAGACATTCACAACAGAGGGTTTGTTTGAGACCAGCCGTCCTCCCTGGTGTCCAGATCCAGGCAGTGAGTCTCTGTCTGTCCTCTGCCTCTCGGGTTCAGGGACTGAGCCTCGCCGGTCCTGATGGAGGGGGGGGGGCTCTCTTTTCTTTTCATTATACTCACAACTACAGATATCTTCAACTTGAAGCCAAGCAGCCTGCAGGGTTTCCCCCGGGACGCTGTTCATGGACGTGGTCGATGTCAGTCACTTCCCAGAGTCACAGTGTTTTCAATACTCAATCATTTTCACAGTTTAGATGGTGAAACAGAGCAGTGGGAGAGTCCCCCCCCCCCCCCCCCCCCCCCCTTCCAGTAGAACAGGATGGGATGAGCTGGACTCTTCCTTTCACCAGCTCGGTTCAGGAAGTAAAATCCCATTCATTTTAGATTTAGATTATCAGCCATCATCATTTACAATGGTTTATGAGATGTGTAGTAATATGTACATATATATATATATATTTTTTTTATTATTATTAGATTGTTGTCAGTGGTGAAAGCATGATGACATCAGGCCCAGTTTGCCGCTGCCGCCTCACAGCCTCACCCAGTGCTCTGCAGTCAATACGTAGATTGTGTGCCACTGTTGCTCCCAGCACAAAGACAGTGTGTGTGTGTGTGTGTGTGTGTGTGTGTGTGTGTGTGTGTGTGTATTGCTGAAGCCTTTGTGTGTGTTTTGTGTGAATGCCACAGCAGCTGTTTTTACATTTTAAATTAAATATTCAAAGTGACGTGAGGAGAAACGACTCACTTTACATTAGATTATCAGATTGTGTGGTTGTGAAGTCAAAGTTTTTAAACTTCTAGTTGTTGTGTGTAGGTGACGTGTCTTGAACATGTGCTGATGGAGACGCTCTGAGGGCGACACTGGGCAACCCCCCCCCCCCCGCACAGATGTTTTCACTCGGGCAGGAAAACATCCCCACCTCCCCCGCCTCCACCAAAGGACCCATCAAATATGGAGAGCTCCTACTGCTGGGGTAAGATCTTCACTCACTACCAGCATCAGGACCTTTAGACGCAGTACTCCACAGTACTCCACAGTACTCTCCAGTACTCCACAGTACTCTCCAGTACTCTCCAGTACTACACACTAGTCTGACCGTGCTCTGAGGAAACTTTCACACCTGATATTTGGGTTCAGACTAAAGAATCGTGAAGTAATTCAGTTGAATATTTCAGGTGAATAAGAAGAAGATGATTACACAGAAAGTCTTTCAATTCAAAATATGATATGATATGAGGTGATCAGTAATTCTCACCAATCTCAAAATATGATATGAAACTGATCCCGTTCAGGAGCAGCAGTGAAAAGTCTTTGTCTCATAGATGAAAGTAATTTTATAAAGACACATATGATCCTTCTACTTTAATGTTATAAAGTCTTACACGTTGTACTGAGGATTTATTATTTATATAAACTTCACAGACAGATTGAAGTTGAACCTGACCCCCCCCCCCCCCCCTGTTAGTAACCAGCAGTGTGATGTCATGTGCTCAGATGTAACGGCTCTCTGACCTGCGCTGACAAGAGCCGCCGGAGAAGTGGCTTCGCTCTGAGTCGCAGGAACAGAGCCAACGGAGTGAGAGCCAGCACCGTCCACACCTGCTCCACCCAGGCCTCCAAGGTGAGAGCTCCTCCACCCGTCATCCATCCATCCATCCATCTGTCAATCTGTCATCCATCCATCATCCATCATACACCCATCATACACCAATCATCCACCCAGCAATGTCCACACGTCCTGCTCCACCCAGGCCTCCAAGGTGAGAGCTCCTCCACCCGTCATCCATCTGTCATACATCCATCAATCTGTCATCCATCCATCATCCATCATACACCCATCATACACCAATCATCCACCCAACACCGTCCACACGTCCTGCTCCACCCAGGCCTCCAAGGTGAGAGCTCCTCCACCCGTCATCCATCTGTCATCCATCCATCAATCTGTCATCCATCCATCCATCATACACCCGTCATACATCCATCATACACCAATACTCCATCATCCACCAATCATCCACCCAGCACCGTCCACACGTCCTGCTCCACCCAGGCCTCCAAGGTGAGAGCTCCTCCACCCGTCATCCATCTGTCTTCCATCCATCAATCTGTCATCCATCCATCATCCATCATACACCCATCATACACCAATCATCCACCCAGCAATGTCCACACGTCCTGCTCCACCCAGGCCTCCAAGGTGAGAGCTCCTCCACCCGTCATCCATCTGTCATACATCCATCAATCTGTCATCCATCCATCATCCATCATACACCCATCATCCACCAATCATCCACCCAGCACCGTCCACACGTCCTGCTCCACCCAGGCCTCCAAGGTGAGAGCTCCTCCACCCGTCATCCATCCATCCATCCATCTGTCATCCATCCATCCATCATACACCCGTCATACATCCATCATCCATCATCCACCAATCATCCACCCATCATCCTTCTGTCATCCATCTACCATCCATCCATCATCCACCCATCATCCATCCATCCATCATCCATCTGTCAACCACCCATCATCCGTTTGTCATCCATCCATCATCAATCTGTCATCAACCCTTCATCTGTCTGTCATCCATCCATCATACACCCATCATCCATCTGTCATCCTCCATCCATCATCCACCCATCATACACCCATTATCCACCAATCATCCACCCAGCACCGTCCACACGTCCTGCTCCACCCAGGCCACCAAGGTGAGAGCTCCTCCACCCGTCATCCTTCTGTCATCCATCCATTATGCACTCATCATACACCCATCATCCACCCATCATCCACCCATCCATCTGTCATCCATCCATCATCCACCCATCATCCATCCATCCATCATCCATCATCCATCTGTCAACCACCCATCATCGGTCTGTCATCCATCATCCATCCATCATCCATCTGTCATCAACCCTTCATCTGTCTGTCATCCATCCATCATCCACCCATCATCCTTCTGCCATCATCCATCCATCATCCACCCATCATCCTTTTGTCATCCATCTACCATCCATCCATCATACACCCATCATCCATCTGTCATCCTCCATCCATCATCCACCCATCATACACCCATTATCCACCCATCATCCACCCAGCACCGTCCACACGTCCTGCTCCACCCAGGCCTCCAAGGTGAGAGCTCCTCCACCCGTCATCCTTCTGTCATCCATCCATTATACACTCATCATACACCCATCATCCATCCACCCATCATCCACCCATCATCCACCCATCCATCTGTCAACCACCCATCATCCATCTGTCATCCATCCATCATCCACCCATCATCCATCCATCCATCATCCATCTGTCAACCACCCATCATCCGTTTGTCGTCCATCATCCATCCATCATCAATCTGTCATCAACCCTTCATCTGTCTGTCATCCACCCATCATCCACCCATAATCCACCCATCATCCTTCTGTCATCCATCTACCATCCGTCTGTCATCCAACCATCCACCCGTCATCCACCTCAGACATGTTGTCAGGAGTTCACCTCACATGTTTCTCTAATCTGTTGATGTCTCCTGTGTTTCAGGCCGTCAGCAACAAGGAGCAGCACAGTATCTCCTACACTCTGTCCCGGGCCCAGACGGTGGTGGTGGAGTACACCCAGGACAGCAACACAGACATGTTCCAGGTCTGTGTCCTCCACACAGATCTCCACCTAGAATAGGGTCCGGGTCAGGTTAACCCACAAGGTTCCTGAAAGAACAGCTGACATCTCAAACTGAGATTCATCCTCTTTACCGTATCTCTCTTTTGATTCACTCAATTAATGTTAACTTAGAAATTATTAAAAAGAACGTGTTTCACATATTTACTAAATTGCAGCTCAACTGGAAATGTTTTCCACGAGGCTGCAGATGGTTGGAGACACAGATGACGTAGTTTCTGGGTTTTCATCATCGCTGATGGACATTTTCTGTCCTAAAACAAACATGTCCTCTTTGCTGGATTCAGATGAGGCTCGTCTCAGAGTCTTGATTCCAACGTGAATTCAGTCTCAGGCAAAATAAACAAATGATGAACAATACGTAATTATTGAAGGGTAAAAAGGGAATTTAAATAAAGTTCTTGTTCTCGCTCACTTTGATTTGTCCTGATACTTCTCCTGTCTCGTGTAACCTGGTTTCTCTGATCGCAGATCGGACGCTCTACGGAGAATCCCATCGACTTTGTGGTGACGGACATGGTGCCCGGCGCTCAGGCCCTCGCCCAGCCGGCGGCTCAGAGCACGATTTCCCGCTTTGCGTGCCGCATCATCTGCCAAAGGAACCCGCCGTACTCTGCACGGGTCTACGCTGCCGGCTTCGACTCCTCCAAGAACATCTTCCTCGGGGTAGGCCCATCACACCGGTGCTGCCGGTCGTTAGTTGAGTTCCATGTAATTACAAATAACTTGTTCTGGTCAAAATTAAATCATTAAACACGAAATCATGTTTTCCCAGGAGAGGGCGGCCAAGTGGAGGATGCAGGACGGCCAGATGGACGGACTGACCACCAATGGCGTCCTGGTGATGCACCCGCGTCACGGCTTCAGCCAGGACTCCAGACCCGGCCTGTGGAGGGAGATCTCCGTCTGCGGCAACGCCCTCACGCTGCGGGAGACCAGGTCCGCTCAGCAGAGAGGGAAGACGGTGAGGAACACACTGAGAACCAACAGACACCAGCAAATCTAACAGAGCAGAAGTTCTGTATGATGTGTGATACAGAAAACTGATCAGTTGAACCCTGTCACTTGGAGTCAGAGAATCCCACTTTGCTCCTCCAGCTCTAGAGACGCTCAGGTAGAATCTTTCTCACCATTAACCTCCAACTGATAAAGATCTGAACCTCTGGTATGGACCGACCTCAGTTCTGTTTTTACAGTAACTTGTATTCGTGTGGACGAGGCCTAAAGGTTGCAACGTTTCCTCCATCTCGTCTTCAGGTTTCCTCCGAGTCCAACGAGTTGGTGGACGGTTCGCTCATCGACCTGTGCGGCGCCACCTTGCTGTGGCGGACGGCTGAGGGCCTGGCCCACACCCCCACCGTCAACCACCTGGAGGCGCTGCGGCAGGAGCTGAACGCCGGGCGGCCTCAGTGTCCTGTGGGCTTCAACACGCTCGCCTTCCCCAGCCTGCGCCGCAGGGACGTCCTGGACGAGAAGCAGCCCTGGGCCTACCTGCGCTGCGGCCACGTGCACGGCTACCACGGCTGGGGGGGGCGCCGCCACCCCGAGGTGGAGGCGGCATGTCAGGAGAGGGAGTGCCCCATGTGCCGGGCGCAGGGCCCCTATGTGCCGCTGTGGCTGGGCTGCGAGGCGGGGTTCTATCTGGACGCAGAACCCCCCACTCACGCCTTCGTCCCCTGCGGACACGTCTGCTCCCAGAGCACCGCGGCGTACTGGAGTCAGATCCGCCTGCCGCACGGCACGCACGCCCTCCAGGCCGCCTGCCCGTTCTGCATCCGGCCGCTGGGCGGAGACCTGGGCTGCGTCAGACTCATCTTCCAGAGTCCACTGGACTAGAGACCAATCAGACGACTGCACAGCACAACGAGCTCTGACTCCGGGAACCTTTCATCATTTAATCCTGACAATGAAATGAATTTAACTTAATTTGACAAATTTATGTAATTTAATGATTTCTGCTCTTTCTTAATTTATAAGTATGATTCTGACAGTTTTGACTTCAACATCATGTTTGATTTATTTATTATTTTATCTCTTCAGTCTTTTGTAAATGAATTTAACAGCGTTTCCACTAAGACTTATTTCTGTGTCTATTCATGAATGTTTTGATATTTGATCTGTTTCTCTGGAACTTAATAAAACACGTGTCCACTTCCTCTGGTTTTACAAACATGAAACTAAAATCTCTCTGATACAAACACGGCCATCTTGTGGTGAAGACATCATGTGGAGAGAAGAAGAATCTCTTTCATCAAACACTTAATTAAATCAACTCAATGAAACATGGTTTTGGATATTCATGATCAGGAGAAGGATTTCTGACGCCATCATGTGATCCCCTGACCTTTTCTCTAGCGCCACCATGAGGCCAAACTTCCAGGTGTAAATAAGGAATCCATAAATGTTATGTTTCCCACCTTGAAATGTGAAGAGAACAACATCAGACTTTAAAAACACTTGTCAGATATGAACTAGATTATAAAACAGAGTTATAGATTTAAGAACCGTTATCTCATTGATAAAATACAAAAATGAGCATTTCACAGTTTTATAGATCACATCAGACCAAGAACTGATTCACCTAGATTTGTCAAATCCAGACCAGAATGTTAATAAAGAAACAAATACATGAAGAAATACATAAATATCCCTGTCTCATATCAAACTATATGTATTTTCGTTTATTTGTGCATGGACGTATTTGTACTGGTTGAAGTATTTCTTGAAGTGTTTCTTGAAGTATTTCTTGAAGTATTAATGAATCATTTCTTTCTGTTTATTTTTTACTTGGAACAAATTACAAAGTTGTGTTACCGGATGTGATGTGCCACCTGTGAGCGACAGGTGGCCCCGCCCCCCTGGTCTGCTGCGGTGCATGCTGGGTAGCTTACCGGCGCTGTACGGTGCCGTCTTCCAGCTCGAGCTTCTCCGGTGTGTCACTCAGTGATGATGAAGAGGTGATGAAGAGGAGAAACACCGGCGGCTGCTCCTCACTCCTCAGGTACAGAGTTCGAGTCCCGCGGTCACTGCGCCGCTGCTCCTCCGGTCCGTTCGCTAACATGCTAACATGCTAACATGCTAGCGGTAGCCAGCCTACGTGTAACCCCTGACAACATTAGCTTTAGCATTAGCTGTGGTCGCAGGCCGCGGTTCTTCTGAGCTTCAGCCGCTGCGTCATCGACACGTCACACAACATACACGTCTGTACGGTTCTTATTGTGATGATGTCACTGTCAGCGCCGCGGGTTCGATGCCGAACAGGCAGCAGGTGCTCTGGAGCTAAGCTAAGTTAAGCTAGCTGGCTAGCTGGCTAGCTGCTGTCACTGGAGCCCCAGCTGAGAGGAGAAACCTGAAGATAAACAAACACTCAGAACATTCATATTTAATATCCTCATGTCAGAAGCTGCTCTGGATAAATACTGTTCCGAGCTGAGCTCTAATCCTGGTTCCTGACCAGAACCCAGGTGAGGTCCATTCAGGTCCGGTTCGGTGCTGTCAGGTCACAGAGGTGATCACAGCTGTTTGTATCATAATGATGATTGTGATCATATATAACATCACGTCTCTAGGTTCCCTCGTTTCCCTCAGGAGGTTTGAAAAGGTGGTGATAATTATTAATAATACATTTTATTTCATAGAACCTTTCTAGACACCCAAGTACAAATATATCATAACTACACACATGATTGATTAATATCCAACCAATAGTTTAATATGGATGAGGAGACCAACACCACCAGTACAACCTATAGTAGAAGAACAGCAGATGAGGCTCATGAGGACTGAAGTCTGTGATGGTCGATGTTCAGCATCAAGTCCTCCAGAGCGTCACGTGTCCAAACGTATACATCACTCAGTAAAGTCTATTTCTACCCCTGAGGTTGAGAAGCTTCGGTGGGTGTTAGAAACAAGCAGCTGGACCTGAGAGCTGGATGGATTTCAGATTCAGTTATTATGGTTTTTGAGAGGATTCAGTTTTTTTTGTGAGAAAGCAGAAGTGGCTTTTTGAAAAGCAGTGGTGACAGAAGCCGCAGACGTTTCCTCTGGTCCTCTCAGCGCTGGGCTGAGATCTACAGCAGAGACGAGGGTCTCACTCCTCCACAGTGTGAGCAGTCAGAGGAGAGTCGACTGTCAGAACATCACAACTCACTGAACACCTCAAGTCGAGCTGCGACTCCATCTGACATCCAGTCATTCTGCTCAGGGGCTGCTGAAGAAAGTTCCAGAATGTGCTCAGAGCAACTGACTCAAACATTTGTTCTCAAATACAGAACCTCCGGAGCATGTGAGGAACATGTGAGGAACATGTGAGGAACATGTCAGCTTCACCAGGGGCCATTATGGTGTCTATCTGTTTACAGTTTATATCAATCAGCTTTATCATTTGATATGTTTTCTGTTTCTAATATTAGCTTTGTGTGTGTGCCTGTCCAGCTAGCCTCCTAGGAGGCGTGTCCCAATGTCATGGCCTCCAGCCACGGCTCCTCCTCAGTGCCTTGTCCCGGTGGGAGAGGCCGAGATGGAACGTACCACAAGGAGAGGGATCGCTCCCCGTCCTGCCGGCGGCCTCTCCGCTTGCTGCCGGACGTCTGCCCCAAGGAACCCACCGGTGGGAAACATCGACATATTCTGATCTGTCCCAGTTTGTGCTCTTGATTTCTATGCTTTTTGAATTTCCTGCGTTAGTCAGCCTCTCATGAAACGTCTGACTCTGTCTCCTCGTGGTCCTGCAGGTGAGGGGCGGGGCCTGTGCGATGGCCCCTCTGTGGTGGCGGAGCACGACCGGTGGACGGTGTACAGCTCGAAGGTGAACCTCCCCGCCGCGCTGAACGACCCCCGGCTGGCCAAGCGGGAGTCGGACTTCTTCACCAAGTCGTGGGGCCTCGACTTTGCAGAAACGGAGGTGATGCCCTCCTTCTACCTCCCCAACATAACCAGAGAACACTTTGGACCGTACCTGCAGGAGACGGCGCAGGTAACGCCCCCCCCCCCCCCCCCCCCCGCCGCCGCAGGCCACACCTCTGTAGCCTCACTGTAAACAATAGAGATGATGTGACTGGTTTGATACCTGTCACCTGACCGGGGCTCCCAGCGGGTGTGTCAGGAATCCTGTCTGAGCAGTTTCACACCAGTGTGTTGGCAAAAGATCACGTGATGGCTGCAGTGGAATTGATTTGTGACTTCCTGCCTCTGTCAGCTGCGCCCGGCTGTTCGACCTGTCGCCTGAATAATGCAGAGGATTCGTTGCTGTTGTGAACGAGTTTGTGCAGAAAACCTCCCGCTGCGATGTGCACGTGTGAAAAGCAAACTGTGGGTGAAGTCCGGACCTCCTTCTCCGGACCTCACCCACAGGTCACGTCTGAAAACAGCTTATGTCATCTGGAACATCGTCCTTCTGTCCCCGTCAGATTATTAGAAGGGTCAAGTCATTAGTTCCTCAATGGAGAGTCTGGGAGACACGATGCTTCCTGATTCCTATGTGCTGATTTATTTTCCTGTGACTTCCTCACTCACTTCCCCACTTGAGGCGAAGCTCAGAGGAAGGCAGATTGGTTTTCTGCTGCTCCTCACGCGGCTGCTGCACTGATACAAATCATATTTTCATTCTCTTCAAACCTTCTTTTGATGTTATTTGTTTTTCCATCATTTCTTTTTAAGAGGGAAAAAATCCACGAGCGCTGCAGGACGATCTGTCCCAACAAAGACGACGTGGACGCCGCCTCCAGCATCACCACCAACCATGGTATGAATTATTAACATGCAGCGGCCACAGGACGCTCCCATCCCCCATCATCCTCAGTCCATGAAAACACAGTCTCATAAACACTGATTGATTGTTGACAGATATCCATTAAGAAATCAATGATCACTAAAGCTTCTCTTAAGATCTGATATTTTATATGTTTTTATTCATAGACTAAGAAAAACCCCAAATACCAACGGGAGCTCTTAATAACCAGATGTCTTTATGAGCTCGAACACGACTCAGATATATAAACTGAACTTCATCTGACTTTTCAAATGGTGACGTGTGAATGATCCAGAGTTTCCTTTATCTTGTTCCTCCAGAAAAGTCCAGAGCGGAGCTGGAACAAGTCCCGAAGGTAACAGAGCGACTGGATTCTCTTTCTGCTGGACGAGTGGGAAAGTGACTCGTTCTGTTCTTCCACTGGTGATTGTGTCACATGGTTTTAATGGTTATGATATGACTCTGAATTAGAGTTTTCTGTGTTTTAGGTATATGAGTAAAGAAAATATATGTTTGGGTTCATTTATAAGTTAAGAAAACAGGTAAATATGGAATGTACAATATAACAGCGATAGAATACGATAGGTTTCCTATGAGCCTCGCTTTATTCTGTCTCCAGATATGAAATCGTCTGGATCACAAAGACTTGATTCATTTGAAACCCAAACAGAGATTTTCCTTGAGAGTTATCGGTTGGTAGTTTTTCCCAAGGAGTGTAAACGTCTGACGGTGAAACATCAGGAGTGAATGAGAGTGGAAACATCAAATGCATCACTTCCTGGGTTACAGCTGTTTATTACCGGTCGTCTCATGATGTCCTGTTTGTCTGTATTTTTAATTTCCAGATCTTCATGAAGCCGGATTTCGCTCTGGAGGACCCGGGGATCTTCGGAACCGTCCTGCCCTGGTCGCACTTCACCAGTGCTGGAGGGAAGAGCAGCAGAGACGTGGCCTCCTCCAAACTGCTGCAGGAGAAGGTGATTCACACGTCAGCAGGTTTCATCAGAACACTTTCAGTAGCAGAACCCAAACCTGCTGAAGTGGCTCAGTCAGCATCAGACTGACAGAAGAGAGCAGGTGGTTGTTTGTTCGTGAAAACTTTGTGGACGGTGGAGATGTCAATACCAAGACATCTCCATGATTCTCCTAACCCAATTCAACACAACAACAAAAACTCCACAATAAATCCCATTTATAGAGAAACATTCATTTATAAACAATGTTTGAACACAAAAAACTACATTTCATAAATAAAAAGAAAAGACTATTAACAAGATAAAACAGATCAGTGGCATGTAGGACAATTATGAGATTTCAGTTATTGGATATAACTCCAAGACTGTAAGAGGCTGCACACACAATGTATTAGCACACACACACACACACACACACAACTATATACTTGAGTGCCAGTCTTAAAAAAGTTCCGTGACGTTTCTAGATTTTTGGCCTCGACTGTGTTCAGAAGTATTCAGTTCTGTGACGTCACTAGTCGACGGAGCCCTAACCCTAACAACACAGATCTCAGTTTAGATCAGGTGATCGGTGTCTTGTGAAAACTCTTCTTTGTGTTGAGGAACTGTGTTGTTGTGTGTCTGTGCTGCAGCTGAGTCACTACCTGGACGTGGTGGAGGTGAGCATCGCCCGACAGATCTCCCTGCGCTCCGACGCCTTCTTCCACGCCATGTCCTCGCAGCACGAGCTGCAGGACCAGCTGCAGGAGACCCAGCGGGCCGTGGCCATCCTGCGGGGGCGAACCGCCGCCATGGATCGCATCATGTGCCAGGGGCCCCTGGAGGCCCTCCGCACCGCTTTGACCCGCAACAACTGCGTGAAGCTGCACAACAAGATGAAGCTGATGGCGGCGGTGCATCAGACGCAGCCCACGGTGCAGCTGCTGCTCTCCACCTCCGAGTTTGTCGGAGCGCTGGAGCTCATCGCCACCACCAAGGAGGTGCTTCAGCAGGAGCTGCAGGGCATCCACAGCTTCAGGTGAGGAGACAGTGTGTGTGTCAGAGTGTGTGTGTGTGTGGGGGGGGGGTCCTCACAAGTTCAAAGGGCTGTTAACTGTGAATGTACAGATTTGATCTCCAGCAACAGCAAAGCTTCATTTATTTCCCTGAGTCTGAACGAGGGAATTTAGATGTTTAGAAACCAGTCTTTGGCTTCAGTCGTCAGTTTAATAAATAATAGATGGAAACAATGTGAGGCTTCGTAACCACAGATAGAAGTTAACGATTTGAGTGTTTGTGTGTCTCAGACATCTTGGCTCCCAGCTGTGTGAGCTGGAGAAGCTGATTGATAAGATGATGGTGGAGGACTTCAGCATGTACGCCCGCAGCGACCTGAGCCGCAGCCTGAGGGACGAGCAGCAGGTCCTGGAGAAGGTCCGAGAGAACTCCTCAGTCTCAAGTCATGTCTTAACTTTACAGCCCGACGTTTCCTTCATCATTAACTCGTGTGTTTGTCACATTATGTGTCTCACAAATATAAAAAACTGACAGCTAGTACCGTCCAATGGGTGCATGTGGGCGTGTCCTCAAGCTCTAAGTCAGGCTCCACCCTCTCCTGCTCATCCAAATAGGGTTATATCTGGTTTTTAAAAAACAAAATGGCGTCCAGCTGAGGCTTCATAAAATAACATTATCATTATCAGTTCTGTGCTTAGAAGTTAAAGGTCGATGATGTTGAGCTCAGCTGTTCATGCATTTCATTTCTGATGTGCTGATCACAGGTTCAAAAACCAAACGCTGACTCTCAGAAGGTGGGACACACACACACACTAACACACGTACACGTACACACACACACACACACACACACCACTGACGCAAAAATAATTGAATCGCATGAAACTCCTGAATCCTCCCTGGGGCTGAATCAATCTTACTCATCAGTGATCGATCACATATTGTTTGGAAATAACTGTTGAGTGTTTGTTTTCATGTGCCTACAGTGCCAGCCGGGTGGGGTTAACTGTTAAGAGTAGCTCAGGTGGCCAGAGAGACTCTTTAAAGTTTATTCTGCTTTTATACAACAAATGATTTAAAAGCAATAACAACAATTCATAAATATTTATTATAAATCCTGTGGCTTCTGGAATCAATCGCTCCTGATCGGGTTTCTGTTTCTATTCTGCTCCTGTTTCTTCTAAATGAGCCTTTCAGTGTTAATTGTCTTTATTATATTTAATTATGTTGCTGGATGAATGTCTGACAGAAATTCAAACGAATATCAAATTGCAAACTGTCCTCTGCTGGTCTCAAGCTGCTTCCTGTTCACTCCTCTGTGTTCTGGTGCTTCAGGACCGGCTGGGCTCGCTGGTGTTCGGTCTCCTGAGGCAGAGGAAGCTGGACTTTCTGGACATCTACAGCGACGAGATGATCTTAGCAGCGAAGTCCATCGTCGCTCAGGTGAAGACGCACACGTGTGTGATGCTGACATGTAAACAGCTCATTGAACCAATCTTCATAACGTCTTCCTGCTTGTGTTTTTAAGTGTGTGGCAGAAAGTATTTTCAACATCGAGGAAATCGACACTGAAGTCGTCACTAAGTGAGTAGAAGCATGAGGACGTGTGTAAGTGCACGTTCACATGGTCTGTGACTGGAAAGGGTTTTAACTCTGAAGCTGCATGTTTGAAAAAGAGATGGTGAAAGATATGAGTCTGGAGGTTTCACCTGGATTTACTAATTTAAATCAGAATCATTTAAAGCGTTTAACATTTAGTCCAATGTCAATTATAACAAAGGATGTTAATAAATACATCCATATCGTGAGGTTTTTAATGTGTGTGTGTGTGTGTGTGTGTGTGTGTGTGTGTGTGTGTGTGTGTGTGTGTGTGTGTGTGTGTGTGTGTGTGTGTGTGTGTGTGTGTGTGTGTGTGTGTGTGTGTGTGTGTGTGTGTGTGTGCGTGCGTGCGTGCGTGCGTGCGTGCGTGCGTGCGTGCGTGCGCGCGTGTCTGTGTCTGTGTCTGTCTGTGTGTGTGTGTAGGCTAGCGGAGCAGATGCGTCTGATGACCTTCCCTCAGTGGTTCGAGCTGCTGAAAAGCGTCTTTGACAGTTTCCTCCTGTTCCTGCAGAGGATCCAGGTGAGTCGGGGCAGACACCTGAAGTTTGTGCGTGGAGACGTTAAATAATTAATAAACAATAATCAAACCTCCGTCCGTGTGTCAGGCGACTCTGAGCGTGATGAGGAACGTGGTTCAGGAGGTCCTGGACTCAAACCACAAGAGCCGGCTCCTGGAGGAGGCGAGTTCCGGTGCCTCGGCTCAGGAGCCCCCCCAAGGCCTGTCGCTCCTGCAGGGGGGGGCGGAGCTGGCCTACCTCACCCACGAGGGTCTGTTCATCAGCGACGCCCTGAACGAGGCCCAGCAGCAGCAGGCGGCAGCGCCCCAGGACCAGAGCTCCGGGCCGGGCTCCAGGACCCAGCCGGGCCGGGCGGAGGCCACAGAGAGCTCCACCTGCCGGGAGCAAAGCCTCATGTACGGTGCTTCTCAGATCTTATTCAGTCGAGCAGTTAAAGATCTTCAAACTGCTTCTCACGTCCCTCAACACACACGATCTGGATTTCACGAGAGGAAATGAGTGAAGCCGTTTTCATCCCTGTGTTTCCATCAGGTCTGGTGAGAACGTGATGCCCACTGAGCTGGAGATGAACCGTGTGATCAACAACATCCAGGAGCTGCTCCACACGGCGTCCGACATCAGCCACGACCGCTGCGTCAAGCTCCTCACGGCCCGAGCCAAGGTACCACGCTCAGCCGGGGCTCCACCTTCTGAGCTTTCACTTACATCCACTGAATCTGTGAAAAGCAGCCTTTGTCTCTGTCTCCGTCAGGACGGCTCCCTGGAGCGGCTGAGCTCGGCGGAGTTTGTGTGTCTCTCTCAGGCGGTGGAGGGGTTCGTCCGGGACACGGAGGAGCTGTGCGGCAGGCGCAGTGTGTCCCTGAGGGGGGCGCTACAGAGCCAGGCCAACCGCTTCGTCCACCGCTTCCACGAAGAGCGCAAGACCAAGCTCAGGTGAGCTGAGGTCTGTTGTGTCAGTGCAACTCTGCTGCAACAGACCAGAGGAAACCACATTTAGTGATTATGATGGTTCCTGAAGACCATGTGCTGAGATCTTTGTTGTTGTTGGTCTCCTGCAGCCTCCTCCTGGACAACGAGCGCTGGAAGCAGGCCGAGGTTCCCGCCGAGTTTCAAGATCTCGTCAACTCCATCGCCGACGGCAGAATATCACTACCAGACCGCATGACCCCAGGTCTCCAAAGACAAGCTCCGCCCCCAGACACACACACAGACACACACAGTTCTTAACCTTTTTGATAACACAACGCGGGCTTTGTGATGTTGTTAGAGACTCGAGCTGTGACGTGTTTCTTCCTTCAGGTCCGAACGACAGGAAACCCACTGACTTCCTGCTCGTCAATGGACAGAAGTACGCTGTGGTTGGGTAGGTGGTCACACAGGCTGTGGACTTTGAGTCAGAATCAAATCTGTAACAGGAGATAAAGATGAGCTGTTTGTGAGCCGTGGTCTGAAAGTCGTCTTGTGTTTGTTCAGGACGGTTCTGCTGCTGATCCGGATCTTTCTGGAATACTGTCAGTGTGTCACTGACATCCCGTCCATCACCACCGACATGCTGACGCGTCTGTCCGACCTCCTCAAGGTCTCCGCCACACCCACGTCTGGGTTTAGTCACATTAAGTTCAAATGATTAAAATGATCAAAAAAGAAAAATAGATATTTTTACATTAACCCAGAAACAAGAAATTGTATCAAAAAAGTGTGAAAGATAAAATAAAGTAAAATGATAAACCAGTAAAACAATTTAGAATCAGCAACAAACTCAGTCTCAGTCTTCATCATGGTCCAGGACAGAGGACGAGGACGTCTCTCTGGAGCGTCTCTGAAGGACTCGTCTCCTGGTCCTGTTGTAACCCCCCCCCCCTCCTCCTCTGTGTCCCTCAGCACTTTAACTCTCGGAGCTGTCAGCTGGTCCTCGGAGCCGGAGCTCTGCAGGTCGTCGGCCTCAAGACCATCACCACCAAAAACCTCGGTGCGTAACTTCAACTGCTCACATTGAGATCAGCCTGATGACCTGTGCTGTACGAGGCTCACTGTGTGTGTCTGTGTGTGTGTGTGTGTGTGTGTGTGCAGCCTTAGCTTCCCGCTGCCTGCAGCTGGTGGTTCTCTACATTCCCATCATCAGAAGTCACTTCCAGACCAAACTGCAGCCCAAACAGTTCAGCGTCCTCAGACACTTCGACCACATCACAAAGGTAACACACTGAAACACAACGTCACACACAGGCTGGTTCTGATCCAGGATAACACATCAACACACTGCTTTTAAATTCTCTTAAATTCTCCATTTCTTTCTTTTCAGGACTACAACGATCACATCTCAGAGATCTCAGCCAAGCTGGTGGCCATCATGGACAGTCTGTTTGAGAAGGTTTTATCCAAGGTCAGAGACTCGCACTGAACTTTGACCTGTTGTGTTAACGAGTATGTGTCAACAGCCGAGACGTGTGTACTTCTGTTTGTCCCGTGCCGGTGAAAACAATATCTCACACCTCGAGGGAACTGGTTCAAACTGGTTCAAACTGGTTCACACGTTCAGTCGGACTCAAAGATGAACTGATCTTAATGTGAGAGGTCGAAGGTCACTGTGACCTCATTAAAGATGTCAATTCATACACTGAGTCTTTGAGACCTCAGCGGGATGATGATGATGGTGGTGGTGGTGGTGGTGGTGATGCTGATGATGATGATGATGATGATGATGATGATGATGATGATGTTTCCTCAGTATGAAGTCAAAGCCCCGATGCCCTCAGCCTGTTTCAGAAACGTCTGTAAACAGATGGCGAAGATGCACGAAGCCATTAGTGAACTTCTCCCTGAAGAACAGACTCAGGTGAGTCCAGCTGGAGTCAAAGAGGAGAGGTGGGGGGGGGGGGTGGATGTTCTGGTTTTATTGTGAAAGTTGTCGTTTGTTTCCTGTACAGATGTTGTTCCTGAGGATTAATGCCAGTATTAAAATGCACCTGAAGAAACAACTGTCTCGACTCGGGGTCGTTAATGATGGAGGACCACAGCACGGGTGACTGTCCCACACACACACACACATACACATACAGACACACACACAGACACACACGAGAACACTTTCCCCCCCCCATGTTCAGTGTCTCATCAGCCTGTGTCTGCTGCTCCTGAACCTTCTCATGTTCTAAACATGTGACCTGTTGCAGGTTGGTGGTCGTGGACGTGGCCTTCTACACGGAGAACGTCCAGGCGCTGAAGAGCCTCGAGCGGCTGGACCTGAACATGGCTGAGATCTGGGAGCAGAAGAGGTGATGGAGGATGGAGACGTCCAGGATCCAACCCACTACCCCCCCGACTCAGTGACGGAGGGCCAACCCCCGGGGTTCCACAGGGGCCGGTTGAGGGTGGAGAAGGAGCAGGGACCAAAAACACAAAACTGGAGAAGGAGTCTCCTGGACAGCTCCACCATGAAAAGCTAAATCCTCCATCACACGGAGGAGGAGGAGGAGGAGGAGGAGGAGCAGCTGCTGCCTCATGGCACTGAGCAACTCAACTGAACACTAGTAAATTATGAGACGTTTCAGGAGCGCCGGGTGAAGTGGAGGCTAATTTATTCTTTGAAAACATTCAATACTGTGGCAGAGCTTTTCTCCAGCGAGCTGAAGAGAAGGTTTCATTGTGTTCTGGGTTTGAGGGAACGGAACAATCTCAAAGAGTCAACGAGGTTCTCCGGATGTTCTCCAGACGTTCTCCAGACGTTCTCCAGACCTTCTCAGTCGCTCTGGTGAAAACTGAAAACCTGCGGATGTAAAAGATTCTTTCATTTTTATACTTGAGACAAATTATTTTCTGGAATTAGTGTCTTTGAGGTCTGAAGGAGGCTGAACAGAGTTTAATGAAAAGGTGAAATTAAAGAATTAAATTCAGATAAACGAGATTCAAACTGTGAAAGAATCTAAACCCTCAGCTACTTCCTGTCGTTACCAAAGTAAAATGGATGTGGGAATGTAACTCTTTAATTTCATTTTTTCCTCTTTAAACAAATCTTACGTGTTGATTCAGAGACGGTGAAGTTAATTTTTTTTTTTATAAATGTAGAAGAACATGAAGCATGAACCTCAGCTGTCGACTCAAACTACTGTTGATCTTCTCCCTCCTGCTGTTATTGAACCTTCTTGAGCTTTTTGTTTCCTCTCAAATGACAGAACCGAAAATCAGCTTTTATTGTCTAAACGGAATTTCTCTCTGGAAATCTGGGGAAACTTAAATGATTAAATTAACGTCTCCACGAACCAGAGGGTAAATGGTTCTTCTGATTTTAACTTCCCTCAGTGGCGCCCTCTGTGGTTAAACACAAGAACGCCGATGTATCGTTAACAAACAGAAACGGGTCTGATTTCCTGTTCCTGAGTGAAGTTTGACCTCAAACCAGAAGTCTGTTGAACTCATCACCTCCACCCGACGTCTCACAGCAGCTTCACTTCAATGATCCTTCTGTCATGTGGGAAGTTAAACGTGAAGAGATGTGGTCGCTGCTCAGACTCAACCTGAGAAACAAAAAGCATCAGATGTTCAGAAGTGCCTCCTGTCTGAGCTCCTCACTACAGTGTGCCTACCATACCACTGTGTGTGTCTGTGTGTGTGTGTGAGAGAGTGTGTGTGTGTGGCAGCATGTCTGAGAACCTAAAATGTCTTGAATAAAACAGGATCATGGAGACACTTTGTTTGTGAGTTTGTTTCTGCTGCAGATTCTCGGTGTCAAACAATCGTTTAATTCATCGTAAATAAAGACGAAAGAGAAACGTAAATATCTGTGACACCGACTGACGATGTCAAGGTCCCGCCCATACATGCTCCCAGCCAATCGTGAGGCGGTCTCAGCTGTCAATCAAATCACTGATTCAAACCGAACTGATCAGAAACACTTGAACAAACCAGTGGGAGAAGAATGACCTGAACTGGTCCGTGTCCCATCTGCTAACATGGAGGAGGCAGGGTTAATGAGATGTACTGCAGCCAGCCACCAGGAGGCGATCCAGATCATGTGGCTTCCCTCTCAAGGAGCTCTCAAGTCGTCCATCTTTTATTTTCAGTTTAATATTCAAACACGTCTGTTTCCATAAGAATGAGTCTGTGTCCAATCAGAGCTCAGATCTCACCGACACTTTGAATTCAACACACTCGTGAATTTCTCTGAATATGTGTCTTCTAAGAAATCTGAGAAAGTTTAAACCTCACAAAGAAAGTGAAAAATAAAGATTTGATCCACACTGAAATTTAACAAGTTCGTCTCTGACCATTCAAACCAGTGAGTGTAATGGGAATCTGTCCAGTTGGGAATAATCCTGCTGATTAGCAGATGAGAACATTCAGAGGTGGAGGTCCTTTGATCCCGTTGACTGACAGGTGGAGTAATGTCTGTGATGAAGTGTCGGTGCTGCGCAGCAGGAAGTAACTCTCCCGGCTTCCTGCTGCGACCTTTCCTCTGACCTCCCCTCCTCCCTCCTGCTTCCTCCCTCTCTCCTCCTCTTCGTGGAGAAGGAGAGTTGAACATGAGGAGCAGTGAAGCTTCGTCCTCCAGCTGCAGACCCGGTGAGACAGATCATTTCATGTTTCACCGTTTCTCTGCCGACTCACATGAAAGCTACAGACTGAAACAGGTCAGTTGTTCTTCTCGTCAGAACCGAACCCACTGATCCTGAACCAGGTCCAGACTTCCTGTTCCTTCCTGTTTGAGTTGATCTTCTAGAACCGAGGAGCCGTCGTGTTCACTGAGATCAAACTTTGACAGTTTGTTGTGACAGATCCACATTCGAAGTCGTAACTAGAGTTTAACTTCTGTCCTCGTCCACGTTGAAAGCTCCTGCAGCGTTAAAACTAATGAGCTCAGTTTGTTGACAGAACATTGAATTATGAAGCAAACGATTGGTCCACGTCCCATCTGCTAACATGGAGGAGATGGAGTTTGTCCTGAAGCAAGTCCCCAGGGGGCGATGGAGACACTCGGGCTTCACTTGTGGTAGCTGTCCAGTCGTCCATCTTTATTCAACGTGCAGGAAGTGACGCAGCAGGTCCAGAGTCCACACAGGAAGTCTTTACCATCCGGTTCAGATCTGGATCAACTGTTCACACTGAAAATAAAAAATGAAAAGAAAAGGGTTTGAACCTGAGGAGGATTTAGTCTCTGTGGTTTGGTCTCAAGTTAGAGTGGAACAATGAGAGCTCTGTTCTCTGTGTGTTATTAGTGTGTGTGTGTGTGTTATTATTGTGTGTGTGTGTGTGTGTGTGTGTGTGTGTGTGTAGGCAGGTTGAGCTTCACGCTGCTCTTTCCTCAGTTTTCTGCAGATCAACATGACGGAAACACACAGAGTGACAGGAGCGACCAGGAGGGTGAGACACACACACACACACACATACAGACACACACACACACACACATACATATATGGACACACACACACTGTATCTCTCAGCTCCACTTGTTTGATTTTAGTTTCATGTTAAGTCGGAAACTTTAGTTTGACTTGTGTGACGTGTTGAACCTGTTTGTCAACAACAAGGTGGACGGAACAGGAAACTGCTACTTCCTGTCGGGACTACCAAAATTAAAGCTTCAGTATTCAACATATCTATAATTCCGTGTGAGGGTTAATTAGTCCCCAAGTCACCAAAGTTAAAGGTGATTCTGACCACAACATTTTATTTATAGTTATTATGATAAATCATTAGCAGGATTTATTTTGTTCACGATGATCATGTTTCAGACACTTTCTGATCTTTATCAAAGAACTGCTAAATTTCAAGTTTTTTGTTTTTCTGTCAAAACTGAAAGTATTTAGTAAATTAAGTTTTGAATGTAATCATTGCTTCTACATGTTTACTCAATTATTCTGTAGTTTATATTCTGTACCGAGCTACATCCTGACGTTGTGTTTGGAAAGATCAGGAATGACTCTAACTTTTATCTGTTTTAAAACTTTTTATGGGACTGAACTGTTAAATCTTTAAAGTGTAAATCAAAGCCTCGTTCTACAGAGCGATGCTTTGAATCTGCTGCCTTTATTTTGAAGGGACATCTGAGCTCAGAGAGACAGCACGTGAGGGTCACACGGTCTGAACCATGTGACCAGTGACGTCACCATGCTGTTTTCACTGAAACACAAAAACTTTATTTTAATTTTCTTACACAAAGAAAATCTTTATCGCAAATGTATTTAAATCAACAAACAAACAAATACAATAAAGGAGTTTTTTTTATGTATGTGAATTTGGTTTAGTCTGAATGATAAATAACATCACAGTTGTAGAAACTGTTATTAATTTAATAGTGTAAAAATGTATTTGTTCAGTTGAAACTGGATTAAAAACACAGAATTAAATGTTGATTGTTAGAAATTCCGGATCTTAAAGTTTTTCACAAACAGAAAATAATGAAATAATAAAATGTGAGAAAATAGCAACACTTGTGTTGTGTTGTTTGTTCAGAGATGGGGGGTTCCACAGCGGAGTGTGGCCGATGGGAGCAAAGCCAGCGTCCAATCAGCTGATCCCGATGATCACAGACGTCTGGTAAGAAAAACACCGACCATTAAGAGTTAAGATAAATTCACCACATCCAGAAACCATGAGGAAATAAACCTGTTGGTTATTCACGGCGACATTTTTCATTCAATAAAACAAATACTGATGAGACAGAAGCCCGGATCCCAGTTGATCTGTGTGTGTGGGCAGGTGGTTCCCTTCAGAGGTCACATCTCCGGTGGGATGGAGCCGGGGAAGAAGCTGGTGGTGGTGGGCGTGGTCGACTCCCGCCCTGACAGGTAAACACACGACTTCACGAGCTGCTTGAGAATAATCAGCTTTTTATTTCTCTTTTCAGTTTCACAGTGATTCAGTGAAAGGTCACGAGCTCACTGCAAACAGGAAGTGCTGAGTCAGCATCATTTTAATGACTTGATCATGAGTTTAAAGAAAAGTGGCTGAAAGAAAATGACCAGCAGCGTCCTGTGTGTGATATCAAAACAGTTCTAACTCATGATCCACATCATCCTGTGTCCTCGCCCCCCCTCAGGTTCTACGTGGCCCTGACATGTGGCCGCGGGACGTCCGGGGAGCCTCCGCCCGATGTGGCCCTGGAGCTCTGCGTTCGATTCCCAGACCGACAAGTCCTGCGGCGGGCGTGTGTGTCCGGGTCCTGGGGAGACGTGGACACATCGGTGCCCTTCTTCCCCTTCATCCGAGAGCAGCCGTTCAAGGTCCCAGCACCAGAACCGCACCACAGAACACAGTCAGTAAAGATGGACGACATGACGGCTCCGCTAAAGTGAAGCCAAAGAGTCTCGTCGCCCCCTGGTGGCCGGCTGCAGCATAGGCACTAAATGTTGGTCAAAGATGGTTTCTGTTTATTCAAGTGTTTCTGATCAGTTTGGTTTCATTTAGTTAAATGATATAAAAACATGATAGACAGCTGAGACTGACCCGAGCGGGTGAGTGGGCGGGACCTCGATACCGGTACTGCACGTATTCTGACCCTGAATGTCCGTCATCACCACAAGGGGGCAGTGTTGGAGTGGAGATGTGTCGTCCATCTTTGTTTACAGTGAAGTCAAGTCAAACAGTGGAGTCAGATCCCTGATGTTTCTCTTCTCTGCTGCAGATGGAGATCCGGAGCGAGCGGAGCCGGTTCCGTGTCTTCGTGGACGGACAGAAGCTGTTTGACTTTCACCACCGACTCCCGGTGCTCGGCAAGGTCGACACGCTGTGGATCAAAGGTCACGTGAGGGTCACCAAACTGGCCTGAGCCACGATCGACCAGGACGAGTCATGTGATGGTTCACACGGAGCAGAACTTATGAAAGTGACTGAGTTTATTTACTTTATTAAATTTATCTGAACGTTTAGTTTCCTTTCAAACTGAGATTTATGCACAGAAAACTGAAGAACCTCTGAAATATGATGATTTATTTTTGTTTAAATTACAAACTACAAAAGTTTGTAAGTTTTATGTGATGATTAAATATTTTTCTCGTTAAGTATTTGAATCCGTTTAGATTTTGAGCTCCAGATTATCCTTGGGACAATTTTTTTACGTGATTATTGTATATTTATATATATTTTAAAATAAAATTATACAAAAATCTACAGCTGCAGCCTGTCGTTACGTCAGAGTCCACGAGCAGCTGCTCATGTCCCTGTGGTGCAGCGGTTTGACCACAGGGGGGCAGCAGAGGAAAACACGAGCTCAGTGGTGGAGGTGAGCCGAGGAAACAAGATGCTGGAAGATTGTTTACTGAGACGTCACTTCACTGCTACGACAAAACCAACAGACAGTATTTGAGATAGAGTCGTCTGTTGTGCGTCTGTTGTGTGTGATTGTTGTCTGGTGTGAGTCTGCAGCTTCACCGAGCTTCTTCAGTTTCATGGAGATGCTCCAATATTATCACCTGCTGCCTCCGCTCATCCATTATACATCAGAGCCACAGTTCAGTGACCAGCCAGTGTGTGAGTCTGTGTGTGTCTGTGTATGTGTGTGTCCTGTACTTACTCCCTGTCATACTCCATCACAGCTGGTTTCATGTTCTCTGCTGTTTACAGTTCCTTCATCATATTCAGTTGAATCAGGTTTTAACAACATCATTAAATGTTCAGTCTCATCGTCCGGCTCCGTTTTATAAAGTTTAAAACTCAAACTCGTAAACACAACAACGTGTCGGGGACCGGAACCGATCCCTCTTCTAGTTACTACAGATGAGTCTGTGGATCTTCACGGTCACATGTCAGTGGTTGTTTCTCACAGACTGTAAATAAAGATGGACCACACGTCTCCAGAAATGAAGCCAGAACATCTCGGATCCAGACGCCGCCCTCTGGTGGTGACGTCATCCCGAGTCTGTGCAGTAGCGATGGGGGACGGAGCTGCTGAGTCGATTCACGCTATCGACCAATCACAAGCCAGTAGCTGCAGATCCTCTCTCACCTTTAGCCAACGTTAGCATTGGTTCTGTTTAGTATCGATCTCGTCTTTGTTTCTACTGACGCTCGTTCTGTCTCCAGCTGCTGAGCGATGGAAATGTGTCACTCAGTAAATAATTGACGGACCTGCTGACCCCCCCCCCCCCCACCCCATCCAGAGATTGGTTCTCCTCAGTGTGTGTGTGTGACCTCTGACCTTTCTGCTGCACCTGGTGTCACTGCTCATCAAAGATTCACCAACTGTCAGCAGCCGTCAACAACCCCCCCCCCCCCCCCCCCCCCACGGCATCCATCACATGACGTGTTGACGCTCTGAATAAATAAAGAGGGTCGACATTTACCAAAGCCCGGTTTGCGCTAGTAGTTTATTCGGAGCAGGTGATCGAGGCCAAGGTTTAGCAACACATTAGCTACAAGCTAAGTTAGCTCAAGTAGCTACAAGCTAAGTTAGCTCAAGTAGCCAAGTGAGAGCTGTTGTTAAGACCGAGGTTTATCATTATCATTAAAAACTTACCAGAAAGCTGTTTACGCTTCGATTTAAGAGCTAAATTAGCTAAGCTAGCTCAGAGCTGATTATCACGTTAGCTTCGTATCAGAAATAACATCCATCCATGCTAACAGTGGAAATGCATTTTATTTGTTTGTGTAGATTTTTTATTAAAATTATTCAAAATATATTTCAAATGTTAAAACAAACTCGTTCATTTTACAATTAATTCAAATCTTTCAAACATTTACAAAAACGAAGCTGTCGGTTATGAACTGTGACAAATTCAAAATCACAACTTACATCCTGGTTCACGTTCTGTTTCCACATCAGAGCTTTTAAGAATCAGTTTGACAAAGTTTATAAAAATATAAAAGCCGTCACATCAGAAACTTTTGAATTCAAATAAAAAGAACAAACGAAGAGTTAAAGTATCAGTGGACAAATTAATAAAGCCCCTCAGACACAGATCCACATGTCTGTGACACGTTTATCTAATATGTTAAGTTGTTAAGTTGTTAAGTTGTTTTAATGTTGATCAAATTAAAGTTTGACTATTAACTTTGCAGTATTTGTACTTCTTGCACTTACTTTACAGTAAAGATGCTGAGTACTTCTCCAGGTGTTTTGAATCCATTTTAAATGAGCTGGATTATTGTTTCTGTCTCACATCATCTCGTCCACGTCAGTAGAAACGCAGACTGTCGGTTGTGGGAGGAGCTGAAGTGTCTGTGACTCAAACTGGTCCACCAGTGCAGAGTGGAAACCTGAAGCCTTCAGCACCAGTCAGACTCTGAGGAGTTCTGGTTCTGCTCTGCAGGGAGGAGACCTCTAGAAGCTTTTCCAGCGGATGGCCGACAGGACGGTGTGGATGAAGTAGAGCAAAGTCGCCACGTAGGAGAAAACCTGAAGAGACAGAAGAAGAAGAACGTTGGAGTGTTTGGTTCGTGTGAAGATCAAGAGACACAAAACTAAGAAGAGACAAACAACACATTCAGAGAGACACAACATCTGCACTAGAAACATCTGTATTGATGCCATGAGCGGACCAATGACAGCTCAGCAGGTTCTTGAGTGAGTCCACCTCAGACCTTCAGGTTCTAGAGTCTCAGCCTGATCTTCGTTTCACTGGTTTCCATCATCACGTTAAACTGGACTCACCACAGCAGAGATGTCCAGCCGATAGTTCTGTGGGTTTGACTCCGCCTTCTTCTCCAGAGTCACTTTGGCCAAAGCCACCGAGGCGCTGAGGTAGAAGAAGGCGGCGACTCCGTGATACGCAAAGTCCTGACAGAAGAAGAAGAGGGAGAGAGAACAAGGGATGGAGTCATCACACAGAGTACTCAGTTACTTTCCACCCTGGACGTGAGTTAATGATCTGATCCAGGATCAGTGTGTGGACGTCTTACTGCTGCGGCCCAGCTGCCTCTGTTCTGATGCCCCCCGCAGGCGAACACCAGCATCCAGGTGAAGGTCATCACGAAGCAGAAGACGGAGACGAACATGACCCAGCCCTGAGGGTTGGCCGGCACCACCAGGGTGCACGCCACCAGGATCCACACCAGGCCGCCGAAGATCTGCAGACGAGGTGACACAAGGACATAGAACAGATATTAATCAGACTTTCTGCAGCGAATGTTTTCATCTGTGAATCATCTGCTGATTAGTGTCTGGTCAGTAGTTTGGTTTCACATCGTGTTTAGTGAGAAGAACCAGTTTAGATCCTCATGTTTCAGTGATTCTGCTTCAGAAGAGAAGTTTGAACCTGGTCCAGGGAAACCTGAGGAAAGAGTCCGATCCGGTTCCTCAGTCTGGTTCTCTGACTCAACCTGAAGCTCCGTGAGTCTCAACCGATGAGCTTTGTTCTTCCTCTGAAGACAGAAACCTTTCCTCTCAGATCTGAAACCTGACGTCCGATCACTTCACTGATTTCCAGTCGTGGCGTCTCCATTATTTTGTCGTGTCTCCAGCTCTGGTGTTCCTGCCTCCGTTCACCCTACACCTCTGATGATTGACAGTCTACATTATTCATGCAGCTCCACCCTCCTCCACCTGCTGCCACACACCTGTTTGTGTGTCTGTTTGTGTGTAGATTCCTCCTTCTTCACACATGCCTAAGTTTCATGACGTTCATTTCATATCAGCTCTCGGCTTCATTCTGATCTCTTGCGTCATTCGAGGAATTCCTTCTGTCTCTTAACGCTCGGCTGCTGTGACCTCTGACCTCTGAAGATTATACCATAATCATCATATCTGACAGAAAGTGATTTTTAATAAACCAAACTACAGACATGATAAAACGATTCAGCTTTGAGTTTAAGGTTTAAAGTTTATAGTTAAACAGTTTAACTTCATTCAACTGTTTCATGACTCCAAGGTTTTAAAGTGATTGTGCATTTTATAAGTTTGTAAGGAAATTGGTTAAAACAAACATTACAAACAATATACGATCTTAAAAAGCATCAGACTCATCTCATGGTTGAGATTATGACGTTCACAGTTTAGGATCGAGAGTTAAAGTGGAAATATTTTGACAGTAAAGATGAAGTTTGGATTGAGCAGATTCACATGAACTGTGAATCTACAGCAGCAGATGGTTCAGTCATAATCTAATAAGCAACAGGAAACCTGCCCATCGGCCAGAACTGAAAATAACCACAGGTCCTTTGTCTATTTAATTTATCTGAAAAAGGTTTTGTTTTGAACCAAGAAGAGAAACTCAGGGAATGAATCGTTCTTTGTCAAATAAAATCACACTCACTCCTTCTTGGTTTTAGAAAAGTATTTAAAATCCATTTGTGTTGTCTGGCTTGATTAAATAAAATAAAATAAAACTAAAACTGAATAACTTTCAACATGAAGATGTTTTGTTAAATAAGTTGAAACAGAAAAGACCGTCAGTCTGCACAGAACGGAACAGCTCAGTTTCCCTTCAGTCGCTCATTGAGATTCATCTGCTCTTTGGTTTGTTTGATGCTGAATCGTTAAAAAAAGGATTCACCGAATTTACTCCGTGCGTAAAAGTGTCCGCACTGTGCGTAAAAGCTGCGTAAAAGCTGCGTTAGAGCGCGCACAGAGATCTCCAGGGGACCAGCTGCTGCTTCTTACCAGCTCCGGCAGGTAGAGGATGTCGGGGATGGTGGTGCAGATCCCGATCCCGCGGGGCAGGTTCCCCATGGTGGTGGAGCTGGAGGCCATGATGCTGCTGCTGCTCGGACTGACGCGCGTCTCTCAGCTGCTGCGCGTTAAACCTGAAGGAACCAACTGGAAAAACCGGAATCCCCCATCGGCCGCGCGCAGGGAGGGAGACACGAGGCCGAACCCGCTCCCGAGCTGCTGCAGCTTCAGTGATGGAGGATCAGAGAGGGACACTTATCAAGACCCGCGTGACTCATCTATCCACATGACGTCACCTCTGCTTCCATCAGCAACGAAACTTCTGTTGTTGCAGTTGTGAAGCTCCTTCTCAACTAGTTAGAGGTCAACCAGTGAAGACCTGGAGGGAAGGTCTGTTTACAACATCACACAATATCAGAGCTCTGGGTTTGAACCCGTGTTTCTCCAGAGGTTCCTCCTCTGAATCGTTTCTGGAGAAAGACCTTCTCTAACACAACTCTATCACAACATGACACATGAACCACTTCTCTCCTCGTGTGTCTTGGCTCTTAGACGCTGTCGGTCAAATGTTTTACCTCAACATGTGACTCCTCTGTCAGAGCAGCCACTTTTATTAGGATCATACAGAGTCCTACACTGGGTTTAATTCAAATATGAACACGTCTTCCTTTTGTTTCAGTGTATATTCATACATGTGAATCAGCGTGAGACCCTGCAGCCCTCACACCTCACACAGGGTCAACAACAGAGCCATGGAAACAGCCAGCTTCTTGTTTGGCTGCACCAAGTCGCCGAGCTGTCGGACAAACACCTCAGACAATCAGCGGCTGGATCTGGTTTCCTGCCGCGGTCACCGGATCCCTCGACTGGGAAACCAACTCCTGAGGAGGAGAGGAACCCGAACAGAGCCTCAGGTGGACCACAGCTGGGACAGCTGAACTGTGTGTGGCCCATAATAACTGTTTATACTTCAAACTGTAAATATCTATCATTCATATTGTACCATCCATTTGGTAGTCAGTGAATTCATTCATGAACGTAGCTGCAGTCCGATAAAATACAATAACAATGAAAGAAGAGTTGATTATGAACACACAGTGATTTCCTGTGGCTGTGTCGTGCTCATCACATGACCACACGTCAACGTCCTGGTTCTCGATCCTCATCTCTCACATTCCTGATCAAACATCTGAAGAGGTGTGTTTGTGTTGGTTGACGTCACCCTGACGACAGGCGTGTGTTCAGATCATGCATGAGACGTGTGATAGAGACCGGGTCACTTCAGAGTCACAGAGATAATGAACTTTATTGTTAGAGCAGCTCTTATACAACAGAAGCAGCTGGAAAGAGACAAGTTAAAATATACTAATGGAAATTAAATCAACTAGAACATCACTCAGAAGATCTCAACAGTCACTTAAATCATTGATATGTAAAGGTTTTGTATTTATAGCTCTTTTCTAGTCTTGATGACTCAAAGCACTTTACAGTTTTACAATCACACAGAGCATCTATTAGCAGCACTTTGTTTTTCCATGAGAGGCAATTCGAGGCTCAGCATCTTGCCCAAGGACACTTCAGCACGCAGATAGGGAAGACTGGGGATCGAACTGCCGACTTTCAGCTTCATTCCTTTAAACACGATCACTGAATTATTCTCTACTGATAAAATCAGTAAAAGGTTGAATAACGTTTTATCACACAGTGTTTTAGAAAGTGAAAAATATATTTTTATACATATGTTACGGTACCTGATAGTGCGGGTCTAGACAGATGTTACGGTACCTGATGGTGCGGGACTAGACAGATGTTACGGTACCTGATAGTGCGGGTCTAGACAGATGTTACGGTACCTGATAGTGCGGGTCTAGACAGATGTTACGGTAGCTGAGAGGCACAGGGGTGTTTGAACATGGCGGCGGTGAGTCCTCCTCTCCTTCTTCTTCTTCTTCTCCTTCTCCTTCTCCTTCTTCAACTTCTTCTTCTTCTTCTTCACTGTTTCTTCACATTGTCTGTTAGCATGTCAGTTAGCTCCCGGCTAACCTATGTTAGCCGGGAGCTAACTCGGTGTTACACTGATCATTGAGCGTGTGGATACATGAGACCGGAAGTGACGCAATCTGTCAGATTAAAAGAAGAGTGAGTGGACAAAAACAATCCAGATGTTTGTGTTTATGTTGTTTAGACAAAGAGAGAGAGAGAGAGAGAGAGAGAGAGAGAGAGAGAGAGAGAGAGAGAGAGAGAGAGAGAGAGAGAGAGAGAGAGAGAGAGAGAGAGAGAGACGACACACACACGTTTCACGGTCAACACAGACTTCTACACAACATGTACAAGCAGCAGCTGCAGAAGCTTCGTCCTCGTCTTCCTCTCGTCCAGAGGACAGACGACACTCACAGGTGGTGTCTAGTCATGTGATCACGTGTTTGAAAATGTGCGTTGTGTTGACACAACTGACACAACAACAATCTGCTCTGGTCTCTCCACAGACACACAACAGCAGGACGAGCTGAGACGTTCTCCTGCCAACACCCTGCTCACTTTCCAGTTAGTCGCTCCCAGCAGGTTCATCAGGTTCCACTGAAGGGATCGGTCCCGTGGGTTGAAGCAGAGTGCATGCTGGGACATTAAGAACTCCTCCTCCTCGTCCTCCTCCTCCCAGTCCCTCTCGTCAGCTCGATGCCTCGATGGAGAGCTCTCTTCAGTCTCTGCTCTCGGTGGTCCAGCCCGGTCCCTCAGGCCCTGGTCCTGACCCTCCTCACCTTCTGCATCGTCCTGCCGCTCTGCTGCCACCAGCTGCTCTACTCCTACTTCTTCATGAAGTCCGTGTACCTGGACTCCATGAGTGAGGAGGTCCTGCAGGACAGCCTCACCCGGGGTCAGGATGCACTGCGCTTCTGGCAGAGCGCCTCCAGCCCAGCGGGGGGGGGGTCTCCCAGGTTCCGCAGCCCCGCCCAGCACCCCGAGCTGCTGGTCACTGTGGTGAGCGTCAGGCGGAGGGAGGGGCGGGACTTCCACTACCTGCTCCAGGTGATGCAGCAGCTGAGCGGCCTGGTGGGGGGCTGTGGGGAGCGGGGGTGCGCCGAGCTGCTGGTCTGTGACGTGGAGAGCGGTCCCCAGGAGAACCAGGACGCCAAGCTGCTGGAGAACCACGTCAGGGTGGTGCGGCGCTCGCCTGAGGAGCAGCAGGCGGCCCGGGAGCCCGTCAACACCTTCGAGAGGGAGAAGAGGGATTACGTGTTCTGCGTCCGGAGGGGCTGGGAGCTGCTGAGGCCCCGGAACATGGTGGTCCTGGAGGACGACGCGCTGCCCAGGGAGGATTTCTTCTGGGTTGTGAAGGACCTTCTGTCTCGTCGCTTCTCCCTCCAGACGCTCTACATCAAGCTCTATCACCCGGAGAGGCTGCAGCGCTACTGGAACCCGGAGCCCTACCGCATCCTGGAGTGGGTGGGGCTCGGCCTGGTGGGAGCCACAGCCCTCCTCCTCGGCCTCGCTTACTGGAACCCCTTCTCCTTCTCCTTCACCCTGTCGCTGGGCCACCTCCTCTTCTTCACCCTGTACTTCATGGCGGCTGCGGAGCTCCTGGGGCGGCACTACGTCCTGGAGCTGCGGAGACTCTCCCCTCAGCTCTACGCCGTGTCCCCGGCCACCGAGTGCTGCACCCCCGCCATGCTGTTCCCCGGGAACGCCTCGCTCAGGGTGGCCGAGTATCTGGACGGCTCGTTCTGCGTGAAGGGGAACGCTAAAGACATGGTCCTGTACCAGATGGCGAGGACCATCCCGGGGGAGACGGCTCACAGCGTGGAGCCCAACCTGGTCACCCACATCGGGGCCTTCTCCTCGGTCAGGCCCAACCCATCCAGGCCCAAACTCCTCTGACAGAACCAGGAGGTGGTGGATCAGATTCCTACTGGGCTCTACTCCTCCTTCCTGCCACGCCCCCTTCTGGACCCCTCCCACATTGTGAGTAGAAGATTTGGGGGATTTTCAGGGAAGAAGTTGTCAAGTCATCAGGAAGAAATGGGACTAAGTTCTGATGTTTGTCTCAGTAACGTCTCCAGAGAGCGGGTCGGTGTCACAGTGTTCAGTCACACACCAGGACATGAGGTGCCTTTCAAAATGTTAGAAACACAAAGTCCATTCGGCTGAAGCTTCTTCCATCAGAGTTTATAACAAGAGGAGACTCAAAACTGAAAGATAGAGGACATATATATATTTATAAGATTCAACATCATCATGCTGGAGAACTTCTTTAATCGGCTTCTGGGACTTTCCTGATTTCTATTCATCTGAAGTGATTCGTTTACACTTTGTTCTTCTGACGAATCAGTCGACTGGTGTCTAAGTGCAGTTTGGTGCAGACACGTACAAATACAGATGTAGCTGATTTAAACATGAGCCTTTATTTCTTTATGATATTTTAAAACCCCTCCGCTGCTGCCTTAACGATTCATCATCCACCTTCAAAAGTTACAGATTTTTTCAATTATCAACGTGTTGGATGGATACGATGAAGATTGCTCAGACTTGTTCCCCGTTCATCCAGATCTGGTTGAAACTCAGCTACGGGTTTGAAAGCATCTGACTCGATCTCTTCCTTCCAGTTTGTGTTTGGTTGGAAACGTTCCAGTGTAACAAACTGATCAGGAGTTTAAACACCAGGCAGTGATCAGACGTCTTCGTCTTCTCGGCTGTCAAAGCATTTAAATCACATCGAAGTGACATCTGTCTCGGCTACGTCAGTTTAGGAAACAGGAAGTTGTAGTGTGGTTGAGAAACGGTTAACTTCTTTGGACGCTGAATCCAGACCAGGATTCACTGAGACAGAATGAGGTCGTGAACATGTGATTCTGATTGTGTTCTTTTGTATTTTACAGTCCTGTCTTTGTACAGAGGTTTGAGATAGAACGCAGGAGCAGGGTTCCAGCGGTCACCTTCCTCCATTTGGAAATGTCACGCCTCATGTTACCACATTTGTCGAGCAGCCTAACCTGTGTTTGTGTCTCTGCCCTTTTTTACATGTAGAGCATATTTAACATTTAAACACTCTTGGATGCTCTGGTTTTGTGATTCTTGCTCAGGACGCCTTTGCTTTCGAGCGTCCTTCATTTTCTAGCAAAACAACACAACAGGTCAATATCAACTTTTTCCCTCACATTTAAATCAACAGATTAATAAAATGTCCGACAGTTCACCGGACTTCCTGCTCCCCACGCTCCATGTGCCTTCGATGCTCCTGACGCTGGACATTATAATCAGAGAAACACTGATTGTGAAAATCTTGGCTGATAAAAATGTTCACAGAAACAATTTGGCTGATAGCTGATGTTTTTTTTTACTGTTTTGTTTGTTGTTTTTTTCATCAAACTCACCCGTTTATGAATGAACCGCTCATAAGGTTAGAGCACCACCAAGTGGACATTCTAAGGATCTGCAGCTTTTCAACCGGCGCAGAATTCACACAACAGATCAAATCAGTCACTGCCATTAGTGGACCATCTTGATTGATAAGTGCATTTCTGATAAATATAATATTATGCATGACTCATCCCTGATAGAAATTACTCTTAATGTGTATTTAATTTGCACTTGTGTTAAGTAATGACATTTAATGAATTGCTGGACGAACAACAGGAAGTCGCTGCCAAAGTAAAACCATCAGGCCTATGACAGTTTCTCACACTGCCACTAATGACACTGTAATATTCCTGAAAATCTCTTTCTCTCTTTAGAGAAGTTAGAGCCTTTGTCCGGCTTTGTGTCTGTGGTCTAACCCCAGGAGACATCGATCTGAAACTCTAACGCCTCATGTGATCGAAACGGTTGAACTCTTTGTTTGCTTGAAAAACGGTAGCGGGTTCATTTATAGTTATGATTGAATAAATAAGATTTATATCAGATATGGTTTAACGGAGCACCTTAAAGATTTGATTGTTGCTGATGGATCGTCCTCTTTGTTAAAGAGCTGCTCGTGATCAGTCAACGTTTACCAACTCATCAAAATAAACACTACTATCTTCTTAAAATGAATCAGGATTATTTCTGATTCAACGTTATTTGCACTTTATTAAAACACTTTAGTAAAGACAGTGTACAGAGTTCAACATACACTGATCAGCCACAAAGTTAAAACCACCTGCCGAGGTTCAGTAGGTTCCCTTGTGCCGCAGATCGGACCTCCGACAGGAAGTGGAGATGAGTCTTCCATCTGTATTTATGTCTTTCTACACACTCATTGATTGTGTTTATATACAGATATATACAGATTTATACACCCCACATGACTTTGCCTCATGTCAGAGTCGCTCAGATCCATCTCACTCGTCACCAGCGCCTCCTTTAACAAGTTATTTTTTCACTTCAGTGGTTTTACTGTTGTGGCTGATCGGTGTTTTTAAAATGAGGAAATAAAAACATTTTAAAGTCAAAGTGCTTCTGTACATAATGAACAGTTATAGTGTGTAGACACAAATTAAAATATATAATATATAATTGTGTGTTTGTTTCTCATGTGTGATTTTCACCTCAGTTTCGCCTTCACCTTATTTTAAGTTAACAACATTAAACTCTGTTTGGTTTGAGTTTGTTTGTGGTTTTATTTGTTTTTTTTTTCTACCATTTTATCTCATTCTGTGTTACATCAATATTTAGATTTATTTAAAGTTGTGTAACTGTTTCTGCTGTTTCTTCATTCGCTGCTGTTTATGACTTATCTCATGCTGGATTCTATGACAAACATGAATTCTGAATCTGAACAATCGATCAGCTGACCAAAGACTGGTGCTCTTGTCATGTTTCAATCTCAAATTTCAAAATAAAAGCCTTGTTTTGATTTTACTGAAATGAATTAGTCTCTGAGGAATGATAAATATGAAATATTGAATTCCGACTTTGTCCTGACTTTGACTCTTTCACTGTTTTCTGTATATTTAAAACACAATAAATCACTGGGTTGTCAGAAAGTCTTTTCATCAATCACAAAAGTGTCCTGTGTTGTAGAAGCTGTATATTAGAAATGTTTATATCGTGTGGTCAGTGAAGGCATCACAGAGAAGTGTGATGTCCTGTGGTCAGTGAAGGCATCATGGAGTAGTGTGATGTCCTGTGGTCAGTGAAGGCACCATGGAGTAGTGTGATGTCCCGTGGTCAGTGAAGGCATCACGGAGCAGAGAGGAGATGGTCGATCTGTTCGGACTTCTTCAAACCTGCAGCTCACACACACATTAACACACATTAGCAAACAGTTACAAACAGTTACACACATTGACACACTCACACACGCACACACACACTCTCACGCAGACAAACACACACACACACACTGTGCAGAACCGATCGGAAACTTCTTCTCAGGAGGTTTTGTTGGAACTTTTTTCTTCATGATGTCGGGGGAAGAGAAAAGTGAAAAGATTTCTGAGTCTGAAGGAGGAGAAGAAGAAATAAGGAACAGAGGGAACCCGGAGAAAAGCACAGAGGTGAGAGAGGGGGGGAGAGAGAGAGAGAGAGAGGGGGGGTGAGAGAGAGAGAGAGAGAGGTTTCACATGACATCTGTAAACTGATGGACTCTTGTCCCGTTTTCTCTCATAAAACGATTTAACAGGAAACTCACCATCTCTCTCTCTCTCTCTCTCTCACTCTCACACACACACAGACACACACACACACACACACTCTCTCGCTCTCGCTCTCTCACACGCACACACACACACACTCTCTCTCTTTCCATGTCATCAGTGTTTGAAGTTTATTGTGAAACTTTGTTGTTGATCTGAATGAACTCCGCCAGGTGTGAACTGGTTCATGGATCTTCAGCCATCATACAATCACATGATCTTCATGCTGTAAATGTGTGTGTGTGTGTGTGTGTGTGTGTGTGTGTGTGTGTGTGTGTGTGTGTGTGTGTGTGTGTGTGTGTGTGTGTGTGTGTGTGTGTGTGTGTGTGTGTGTGTGTGTGTGTGTGTGTGTGTGTTTCAGGACCTGGACCTGGCTTCTATCTACGTGTCGGACGCTCAGTACAACAGGAACATCTGTGTGGACACGTCTCCTCGGGCTGTGAAGTGAGACGTCTCATGTCTTCATCCAGAACCTGGAGGCTCCTCACAGACCAGCAGGTTCCATCTTCAGCTCAGACTGAAGATGGAACCTGCTGGTCTGTTAAGATCAGTGTGTTTCAGATCATCAGCTGATCTCAGGTTCTGAGTCACACATTAAAGATGAAACTCCAAAGTTACCAGAGATAAATAAAGATGGACGACATGACAGCTCCTGAAAGTGAAGCCAGTCCCGGGGTCCCCCTGGAGGCTGGCTCCAGTATAGGTCCTCCTCCTCCTCCATGTTAGCAGATGAGACCTGAACCAAACAGAAGATGTGTCTATGGTTCCCGCTGGTTCTTCTCTCTCTGATGTTTGATCCATTTTCTGATCAGTTTGGTTTGAATCAGTCTGATGATGTAAGAACGGGCTGAGACCTGATGATTGACAGCTGACACTGGCTCAGGATTGGTCGAGCGTGTGTACGGGTTATTTGCTAATAGTGTTGTAATCTTTCATTGTGTGTGTGTGTGTGTGTGTGTGTGTGTGTGTGTGTGTCTTCAGACTCTATCTCCTCTATAACCACTGGTTTCTGAAGGTTCTGCTCTACTTCTTCATCCTGCTGGATCTGTCTCTGGCCGTCTTCGAGGAGCCGGCCGTCCTCACTGTGCCTTCCTGGGTAAGATGGCCGCCTGGTGTCATGATGGAGATGTGATGAGTGTCAAACGTCAGAGAGCTTCAGAGGACAGAACCTTTGTGTCCTTTCATCAAACCAGATGTGCTTATCGTTTTCAGGCCACCATGTTGGTGGAGCTGCTCTGCTTACTGGTCTTCACCGCTCGACTGGCTCACTACGCCAAGGTCATCCCCCGGGACAAGTTCTGGAAAGACGCCAAAAACATCTGCATCATTGTCGTCCTCATGGTAACAGCCTAGTGGCCGCTCACTGTACTGCAATGATAAAAACACATCTGCTCAAACCCCAGAACCAGAACCAGGACCAGGACCAGGACCCGTGAGAAGGTTCACGGGTCCTTTTTAAAGTCGAGTTACATTTTTAAGACATGTGACTGATGCGGGAGAGGTGAATTATGGGAGATGTAGTTCCTCTGTTTGCCTGTAACAAAGTCTTTGAAGCAGACGATGGCTGTGACTCTATTACTCTGTGACTTGATTCATAATGAATTTACTGTTAAGTGGTAAAATTACAAACTGCAGGAAATGTGCTGGAGCTGTGAGGATCCGTGTTCTCTTCTCACGGGCCAGAGCCGAGCTGTGGGGGGATTGGACTGGACAGACTGGTCCCAGAGCACAGATCACTGGGAGTTTGTGTGGACTCAGGGACGAGGCTATTTCCTGGTTTATTCTGAGTGAAAGCTGAAGTTGCTGAGCAGAGTTCCTGTGGAAGTCAGGATGTGCTGACATCACTTTCTGCTTGTTGTTGTGAAACAACCTTTCACGTGAAGTCGCCTCGTCAGCGACTCCGGAGCAGGAAGTGTTTCCTGAGCCTCAGTGACTCGAGGCCTCGGCCACTTCAGGTTCCATTGAATCACTTGAATCCTGTTTCTCTCTGTGAACGTGTTTCCTTCACTGGCTTCAGGAACATTTCAGGTTTATCAGTCATTATGTCAGTGTTGATGTTCTTTGGGGAATAACTCATTTTATGGTCTGTTTGACTCTAAATGATCATAAATCACTAAATGAACATCAGCTGTTTGAAGAAGACTTGAAACTAGAGACTGAGACAGAAACCTATAAAGTGAGAAGTCACTTTCTCATGTACTTCTATAGAATCTACCAGAGGAGTCGCCCCCTGCTGGTCACTACTCAGAAGATCAACTGAATTGATTCTGTTTTGTTTCTTGGTTTGACTCCAGCTGACTCTCGTGGATATGATCATCTACGGAGCGCTGAGAGCTGCCGACTGCCACGCCCTCCGCTGGTCCAGAGTCCTGCGCCCGCTCCTATTGGTCAACGTCACAGAGGGACGGCAGGTAACCGCCCCCCCCGGCTCCGTCTCACTTCTCCTCGTATGATACGACGATAATGATTCATGTTGTCACAGGAATGAAGTTTTACGATGTTCATGCTCTGAGTTTGAGGACGTTCATTTAAGAGAACATTTATTTTGTATAAATCACACGATACATCCTGTCACACATAAGCTCAGTTGGTGTGTGTGTGTTTGTGTGTTGTTGTGTGTTGTTCATGTGCCAGCTCCGCAGGGCGTTCAGGAGCATCAGGAACGCTCTGCCTCAGATCTTCTACGTCTTCCTGCTCTTCATGTTCAGCGTCCTCATCTTCTCCCTCATGGCTCTGAAGCTTCTGGGTAAACGGTGAGTCATCAACTTTTCACTGTTTCATTCATTAAACCATCAAACTTGAATCTGTCGTGTGAGTGAGAAGGTTTCTTCACCTTGTTGAAAGACTCAGATATGAAATGTGTCTCAGTTTCATATCTGCCAACTCATCAACTGAGAGATTAAACATCAGAAAACGTTTCTGGATCGTTGGAATCAAACTGATGAAGATTCATCAGACTCAAGAACTTGTGACTTCCTGTTTATAATCTGAAAGTTCTGAATATAAAACATTTTAACCATTAAAACATGGTGACATTGTTATTGTGATAAAAACAGACACAGAATGATACTCTGTGATTTCTCTCCAGAGGTCTGAAGACCATCGACGGATCTCCGTACTTCACCAACTACCTGGAGATCGTGTTCGACCTGTACGTCCTGGTCACCACGGCCAACAGCCCCGACATCATGTAAGAGCTCCTGAGTCCACAGATCTGACGCTGAGTCACTGAACTGATCTGAGACCTGGTGAAGGAATCTGTTTCCCTCAGTGTTTCTCAGCTTCATCGTACGTTTCCTTCACGTCCAATAACTGTAGATAAGGATGAAGGACAGCTCCCAACAGTGGAGCCAGAACATTGTGTTTGCCCCCTGGTGGCGGGGGCAGTGTAGGTCATAATCCTCCTCCATGTTAGCAGATGGGACGAGAACCAAACCCACAAACTCGAGACCCTGTTTCCTCTCAGTTGCATGAACGTCTAACGCAGAATTCCAGATTATGATCTTTGTGTTTATGATCATATTTCGTCCCGTGTGAGCTCAAAGCCTCGTTTCCAGATTCTTTCTGCTCATTTCATTCTCTGCTCCTCGTTGGCAGGATGCCGGCGTACAACTCCAGCTTCGTCTTCGCCATCTTCTTCATCGTGTACATCCTCATCAACACCTACATCTTCATGTCCGTCTTCTTGGCCGTCGTCTACAACAACTACAAAAAACACCTGAAGGTGCTAACGTGGTTTGATTCCCTCTCAAAGACACAAAACACATTGTTCTCATGATCCAGTAGAATCCATCAAAAGATCTGAGAAGAGCACAGGACTCTAACATGTCCTGGTCCACTAGGAGGAGATGCGGCAGCTGGTCAGGGCCAAACGGCACAAGATGGTGCGAGCGTTCACCGTCCTGCAGGAGCCGAGGGGGGAGGGGGTTGAACCGGGGGTGACCCAGGCCAACTGGAACCAGGTGGTACGACTGGTCCGGCCCGATATGAGCAACGCCCACAGAGAGCTGCTGTGGAGCGTCTCCGACAACAAGAACCAGGGGTTCATCGGTGGGTCCCACAAACCGGCAGTCTGATTCCTGCTTTAACACCCCCACTCACTCTGTGCTTGATTGACAGGTAAGGTGGCCTTCGTCCAGCTGGCCGACCTCCTGAACATCGAGGTCATCACCCTCAAGTCCAGACCACACCCACTTTACCATTTGTGCCCCGCCCTCTACCTATCAGGGCCCAGCCGCCTACTCTGCCGATTGGTCCAGCACAGGTGAGGGGGGGGGGGTTAGCAGCCACATGTTGACCAGACGTGACCTCAGAAACAACATGGAGGTCGATACAGACTGTGTGTGTGTGTTCCAGGGCCTTTGTGATCCTGTTCGACCTCATCATCCTGGTGAACGCCGTGTTCATCGGGCTGGACGAGGAGAATCCGATGATCGCCAACTCCGAGTGGGTCTTTCTGGCTCTGTACCTGCTGGAGATCCTCCTGAAGCTCTACGTGTTCGAGCCCAAAGCCTTCTTCTCCAGACACAACTTCTGGAACTGGTGAGCACCCGATGTTCTTAACCTCATGTCACGTGATTGGACAATGACAGTCCAATCACATAGCCAGTCAGAGGCCAGGTGGTTCTGTCTGCTTTACCCCCCCGGGCCCTGACCAGTGGGGTCGATGGTCCAGATGGACAAACGTGCTGAGTCATCTAACTCCTCCCAGTGATTTACTCAGGATGAGTTTTGGGAGACGCACTCTGAGTCTGGATAGTCTTTGTCCAATCAGGTTCCAGTGTGAAACCAGTTGGAGAGTGTGTACTGGGAGGCTACTGGTTGTTCACTCACCAGTCCCAGTCTCATTCTGCCCAGTGCAGCAGCTCAAACATCACATTCACTTCACAAAGTCCAACTTTTCTTTTTCTGAACCTTCTCCAGGTTCGACACCATCATCGTGGTGTCGGCTCTCATCGCCACGGTCGTCAACTCGGCCATGAAGTCATGTGAGTTCTGTTTGTGAACTGAACACTGAACTGGTTTCCACTCTGCTGACACGTCTCCCCCCCCCCCCCGTCCTGTTGAAGCTGGAGGTTACACCAGCCGTCAGATCCTGGACATCGTCTTCGTCCTGCGGGTCCTCCGGCTGATCCGGGTGGTGGACAGCATCCAAAGGTTTGATCTCTGACTTCCTGCTTTTATTCATCTGGCTTGATTTCTCCATGTTTGTGTAATTGCTGCTAACGACAATATTACACAACTAAAACGTCTAAAATCCATTTCAGCGAATCAGGTGTAGAAGAAAGATTCAGTGGAGGATGAGGCGTTTGATTTAGGCCACGCCCCTTTGCATCTTGAAGGTTTCCTCCCAGTTGAACCCAGAAGCGCCGTCAGCAGATGAAGGAATCGAACCCTTTTCTGTCTGAAGCTGTGGTTGTTTGATCTGCGTCTCTGTCCCAGGTTCCGTACGATCATCAACACCCTGATCCGGATCGGACCGGCCATCCTCACGTTCGGACAACTCATCCTCGTAAGTCACAGCAGCTCAATCCAACCTACTGTGACCTGATGATGGTGCTGAGCGGCTCAGTGAGTGCTGGTCCTGCTCCACAGGTGGTGTACTACGTCTTCGCCATGGTGGGGATGGAGCTGTTCAAAGACAAAGTGAAGTTCTCTGAGGATCCGGACGACCCGGAGAAGCTCTACTGTGGAAACCCTCGACTGAGAGGAACGGCCTTCGCTCACCTCAACTACTGCAAGAACAACTTCAACAACGTGGTGTCCTCCTTCATCCTGCTGGTGGAGCTGACTGTGGTCAACCAGTGGCACGATATCCTCACACACAGACACACACACACAATGAAAACCTCTGTTGTTGTTTCTCTGAACTGTGTGATTCCTTAACGCGACTCCACTGCTGAGCAGCGGCTTCTCCTTCGTCACCCACGCGTCGGCCCGGATCTTCTTCGTCCTCTTCCACATCCTGGTCGTCATCGTCATCATCAAGTAAGAGGAGTGAGGTCATGATCCCCTAAACACTAATATGGACTCAAACCAAAAGTATTTTTTAATTTGAATGTAATAGATCCATGATTAACGACCTGCAGAGGGCGCTGCTGCTGCTGCCTTTGCTGTAGCAGTGACCAGACGAGCATGTGACCCGATGTCATCATCTCGTCCCACGTCTGTTCTTCTTTCAGCATCTTCGTGGCGTTTGTCCTCGAGGCGTTCTTCGTAGAGTACTCGTTGGAGAAGAGCGACCTGCACACGTCTCTGGAGAAGAAGATCTCAGAGCTGGAGCTGGCTGTGGAGCAGTACGTGACCATCACAACCAGTGGACCCATCACTGTAAACACTGATGGGTCTGAAGGAGTGTTCCACTGGTCACACGTCTAGACGGTTACTGGAACACAGCGACTGGCTGTAGGGTTAGAGTTAGATTTAGAGTTAGATTTAGAGTTAGATTTAGAGTTAGATTTAGAGTTAGAGTTAGAGTTAGAGTTAGAGTTAGAGTTAGAGTTAGATTTAGAGTTAGATTTAGAGTTAGAGTTAGAGTTAGATTTAGAGTTAGAGTTAGAGTTAGATTTAGAGTTAGATTTAGAGTTAGAGTTAGAGTTAGATTTAGAGTTAGATTTAGAGTTAGATTTAGAGTTAGATTTAGAGTTAGAGTTAGAGTTAGATTTAGAGTTAGAGTTAGAGTTAGATTTAGAGTTAGAGTTAGAGTTAGAGTTTGAGTTAGATTTAGAGTTAGGGTTTGAGTTAGGGTTAGATTTAGATTTAGAGTTAGAGTTAGAGTTAGAGTTAGAGTTAGATTTAGAGTTAGATTTAGAGTTAGATTTAGAGTTAGATTTAGAGTTAGAGTTAGAGTTAGATTTAGAGTTAGAGTTAGAGTTAGAGTTTGAGTTAGATTTAGAGTTAGGGTTTGAGTTAGGGTTAGATTTAGATTTAGAGTTAGAGTAAGAGTTAGAGTTAGAGTTAGAGTTAGAGTTAGAGTTAGAGTTAGATTTAGAGTTAGAGTTAGAGTTAGAGTTAGAGTTAGAGTTAGAGTTAGAGTTAGAACAAGACTTTCATTCAAACAAATCTAAGCAACAACCCTGATTTAGTCCTTTGTTTCTTTTTAACCTTATTTTACTGCAGTCATTTTTTATAAGTAAAATGATCTTATAATTCAATGACTCAGGTTTGTGTTGTCAGGACGTTTGTGTAATTATTAATAATTGAAAGATGAAAGTCAATATTTAGACTCAGTTCAGTTCAGGTAACATCCAGGTGTCTCGTGCCCTGCGTGTCGTCTGGAAGGTGAAAGCTCTGAGAGTTCAGCTTTGTGTCAGATGATGAATTGTGATGTTGTGTGTCTCCGTGATGTTGTGTTGCTCAGGGAGAAGATGCAGGAAAACCTGGTGAACGCCATGGAAACCATCGACAACGACCTGGGAACCGGCCAATCAGCAGCCTCCAACAAACCGACCCTGATGTTTAAAATCGCTTCAAAAAGTAAGAAGCACTGAGCGGGGGGGGGGGGGGGGGGGGGAGAAAAGACCACGCCCATTTAGACAATAAGAGCATGTTTGGACCTAATAGAGGCTTTTGTTTTGAAAAGTAGACCAGTGTACGATTCATTTACCAGTTATTATCACCATAGATATATATATAAAGGCTAGATGTCTCGGCCAATGGAGTCGAACGTCCGCACATGGCGGCCATCTTGCGTCAGGCGGCTCACTCACCCATAACATTGTGTTGTAGTCGTACGTACTTTTTAAATAAACATAACTTGTTCAATTTTCAACCGATTTTTAAACAGTTTGGTTTGTTATAGACGTCAGAGAGGTAGTTATGACACTGCAAAAAAATTGAATAATGTTCTTAAATAGGTACAAGATATCCCTTTACAAATATACATCAAGAATTATTTTATTTTATATTCTTTAAAAAGTACATGTACCACTACCAACACAATGTTATGGGTGAGCGAGCCGCCTGTGGCAAGATGGCCGCCATGTGCGGACGTTCGACTCCGTTGGACGGAAACGCGGACGAGACATCTGGCCTTTATATATATATCTATGTTTGTCACGCTGCTCTGTCTTCACTGGTATGATGACACCTTAGTGGAGAACTAGCGCCACCTACTGCTCCTCCATTCAATTCATTTTCATTTATTAGTTCCAACACACGTGAAGTCAGGGTTCTTTGCCTCAGTGGATGTGTGTCTGTCCGTGTGTCAGGGTACCGGACGGTGGACGCCCTGCTGCAGCGGATGTTTGAAGCCGATCTCGACCCGGACGACTTCGCTGAGAACGACGACGCTCAGGACGACGGGAACTTCACGAACCCGTCGTTCAGCTCTGTGTAAACATGTAAACATGTAAACAAACAAACAAACATGAAGGGATCTGTATATTTTTATATTTCTGTCCTGTCGCTCTCTGTAGGGACACAAATGAAATCTGTATTTTTCACATAAAGTCTATTTACACTTAAAGTTGATGTGGTTGTTCTATGTTCGTGTCCCTGTTCACTAAATTCACAAACTTAAAAATAATATTCATGCTTTAAAGTCAGATGTTTCTGTTTCAATGTTATCTTAGTGAAGACAACCATCATAGAAACAAGTGAATGAGAGAGAGGAAGATAAAACACATCCTGCTTCAATCTGGAAAATAATAAAATAAAACATGTTCATCTTAAATTAGATAAAATTACATTCATGAACAAATAAAAGAAGCAAGAAATCAGAACTCTTGGGTTAATGTGAGAAACATTGATGAATGTATGTATATGTGTAGTGTCTTTATATTATATATATATATATATAATATATGAGCAAAACAACCTCCGTGTCAGCAGGGGGCGGTGTGGAGCTGCAGATGTAACATGGAGAAGCTAAGCGTGTGATTGTGTGCGTGTGTGTGCGTGTGGTGCTGATGCTGTAAAGATGGAGAACAGGGAGGAACCTTCTCTGTCGCTCGGAGGGAAACAACATTCAGGTAAAAACAAACAAACAAACAAGAGCTGCGTCACAAACAAAGAGACAAAGAGAATCAGCTGATCGACGAGCGAGGTGTGTGTGTCTGTGTTTGTGTGTGTGTGGCTGAGTGTGTGTGTGAGTGTGTGTGTGTGTGTATCTTGTCAGAAAAACACAATCCAGCGGATTTCTTGTGTTAAGAAAATAAAAGCTCCAGCGGAAGGAGAAGGAGGAGAACAGGAGGAGAACAGGAGGAGAACATGTGGAGAACAGGAGGAGAACAGGAGGAGAACAGGAGGAGAACAGGAGGAGAATAGAGGAGGACATGAGGAGCAGGATGAGACGTTCAGGTGCAGCCCTGTGGGTGGGACCTGACACTGAACACAAGAAATGATGGAGTCACTGTCAAGGTAGAGATAACACACAACCTCCAGTCAGTCCTTTCAGAATAAAAATACATTACACCCACATGTAAAATCACTTTCATTAAACACATCAAGCAGGTATTGAAACAGGATTGTAGCCTCACACGCAAATAGAAAAAACACACAAATTGAGACACATCATCAGTGTGACGACACGTGAGCTGCAACTCATGGAAATACAGAAACATGTTGCAAACAGCAAAAGACCGAAGACGTGATGAAGCTGCTGTGGTTCAGAGCGTTGGGACGTTGCATCATCACCGACGAGGAGCAGATTCAATAACCTCGTGTTTCTGTGTTTCTACATCTGCTTGTGTTTGTCAAGTTGTATTATTATATTTACACATGTTGAGCTGTCGGCCACCGCACTATTTCTGTATACAGTAAAATACATTGTAGTTAATAGCTAATTACACAAAAGTGTGTGTGTTCATAAAAACACTTGCTGCCTACACATAGAAGTCACAGATAAAAATGTAAAAAAGAAATATATATATATTTATATATTTGCAGATTTCTTTTAGAAACCCATTGGATGAAGATGAACCTGAGTTTTCTTTGCAGGATGAAAAACAGAAACACTTTATTTCTGCACTGAAATAGTTTCATTATTAATTAATGTGACAGTTGTTTGTAGATTCATCATCATCACATTATTCCAACGAAGAGTAAAACATCCAGTTAAAGATTTACAAGCCAGTAAAAACATTTTAAAGTTCTGCTGCTTTTGGCTCAATTTCTCATCATCTTTAGAACAACATTTACATAAACTGAAATTTCTATAATTATTGAATGTGGCGATGATGACACCAGCGCTGTGTTTAGACGTTGACCCGCGACTCTGCAGCAGATTCATAACCTCCCTGATTTCTATAACCAAACGAGCATCCTCGTGTCCTCGTGTCCTCCTGTCCTCGTGTCCACGTGTCCTCGTGTCCTCCTGTCCTCCTGTCCTCGTGTCCTCCTGTCCTCGTGTCCTCCTGTCCTCGTGTCCTCGTGTCCTCGTGTCCTCGTGTCCTCCTGTCCTCGTGTCCTCCTGTCCTCGTGTCCTCCTGTCCTCCTGTCCTCGTGTCCTCGTGTCCTCGTGTCCTCCTGTCCTCGTGTCCTCGTGTCCTCCTGTCCTCGTGTCCTCCTGTCCTCGTGTCCTCCTGTCCTCGTGTCCTCGTGTCCTTGCTGCTGCTTTGCTTCTGTCTCTCTTCACCTCCACAGTCTGGAGAAATGAGTACGAAGGATTTGTTATCATCGAGGTGACATGTGACCTAATAAATAAACTTCACATATTAATCAAATACTGAATATCTGTGAGGACGGTAATAAACTAGTACAATTAACATTAGTCCAAGTCAGACACAATATTAAATACTTAATTTTTTACATACAATATTACAGATAAAGTCAGATAAAGCCAGAGATCATATAAATGATATTTATATAAATAATATAACAATATAAAGGGGACTGTCAGCGGACTTTTATTTTGAAGTGAGCCCCGGATGTAGTGTCGCTGTGTCGGGGTGTTGACTCAGCTGGAGTCAGAGCTGCAGTGCGGACAAACCGGAGCCGGAGAACCGGACCCGTCACACCGCCTCTCCGCAGCCTCAGCCGGGCCCTGGATCTGAATCTGCCCCGGCCCTGAGTCCTGGACCCGGTCCCGGAGCAGGACGGACCGTGAGTCCGCATCATCATCATCATCCTCCGCATCATCGTCCGCATCCTCCTCCTCCAGAGCATCCGGAGGACCGGAGGAGGACCGGAGGAGGACCCGAGGTGGACCCGGACCTGGACCCAGCTCCTGGACCCGTGGAGCCGGACATGAAACCCGGGCTTCTGCCTCCCTCTGGACTCGGTGGTCCTGCAGCGGGTCTGGTCTGAGGCCGGACCCGGGTCTGGTTGAACCTGCGGGAGACTGAGGCCCGGACCCCGGACCCCCTCCTGAGGAACAGTGGGTTTTCTGGACCAGGACGATTTGTGGCAGAATCAAATCCCAGATGAAGATTTCCAAAAGGCGGAAAAGGAGCGGACGGTGCGCCAGGTAGGCCAGACCCGGACCAGAGCCGGGCCAGAGCGGGCCACAGCGGGCCAGATACACATATCAGACAGTGTGTGTGGGTGTGTGTGTGTATGTCTGTCTGTCTGTGTGTCTGTGTGTCTGTGTCTGTGTCTGTGTGTGTGTGTGTGTGTGTGTATGTGTGTGTGTGTTGATCCGGATCACAGACGGTTGATCAGAAACCTGTAACCCGGGTCAGACCCGGAATGTGTCACATTGTAAATGATCCTTGATTGTTGACCCGGGTTAGTCCGGATTTATTGATCAGCAGGATGTGATGGTGCGCGTGCGCACAGAGGACCCATGACTGTGCACTGCAGAGAGAGAGGGGGGGGGGTTCATTCAGACTTTAATTCATTCATCTTTATATTTATACATTTTTATATTTATTTATCTTTATATTCGTACATTTTTATATGTATTCATCTTTATATTTGTTCATATTTATAATTTTTTATGATTATTTATCTATTTATGTATACATCATTATACTTATTCATCTTAATATATATTCATCTTTATATTTATAAATGTTTATGTTAATTCGTCTTTTTTTAACTTCCTCTGTTTCTGTGGCTTTGTTTTGAATTCTTTCTCACTAATCATTTGCTTGATTGACACCAACAATGTAAAAATACTTTAGAAGTAAACAGGTTTTGAATTTACATGCTTTTATATATATATATAAAATATATATATATAACTTTGTTCAGACTCTCAAATGAAAACTAGGAAACTGTTGCTGTGGTTGTTATTCTCCTTTTTCCATGTGACGCCTCTTCAGCTCAGTTGATCTGAACTCACTTGACCCGTTTCCACTCGAATCATCGGAGTCGCTGCAGCTCAACGTTCGATGCTTCAGTCAGATTTTGAATTCAGGATTCGTACAGTGAGCCTTTCGACTGTCGAGCTACTTCACGTTTAGTTGTAAAATTATCTAAAAACTTCTTCCACCACAGAACTGAAAAGTCAGATAATGTAAATATAAGTTATATTTTATTTCTAATTTTCTGTCGGACAGATTTGGTCGGAAATCAGCTCAAACGTCTAAAATGCAGAATTCCCTCGTGCTCTTGTTTTAACGGTTCGTCACAACATGCTAATGTGCCGTGCTAACTGTCCATGCTAAAGGGAAGCACCGGGGACGCAAATTCCACAAAGATCATTAAGACGTTCTGGATCGTATTCACATGAAGGGATTTGATTGGCTGTTGCCTCCGTTGCCACTCGTTTACCACAATGCAGTTCTGCAACACATGACGCCTGATCTACTGAGATCCCAAATAAAGAGTAATAAATTGCGTGTGCATTATAACAGATTGCACGTTTGGTTGGTGTGCGTTTTACGGGTTAGGGCTAGTAGTTAAATGAGTGTTCTCTCAATCCAAACATGCTAACACGAGCAGAAAGAACCCGTTCTTCTCCGTCTCCAGGCTTTGTGAATAACAGTGTGTTTGTTAAATTAAAGTATTTTTAAACCTCTAGTGGATCAGGCTCGATATGTTTAAAGACTCGCTAGCGTCCTCTTGAGGCTGAAATGATCGTCAGCCGATGGAAACAAACAGACATGTAAAGCTTGTCCTGTAGGTGGCAGTAGACTTCATCCTCTGGATCGTGTTTCACTTCACGTCCTGCGTTGACGTGTTTTCACTTTGAAGTTCGTCCGTGTTAGTCTTGACCTAGCGTGTCTTCGGTGAATCTGGCGTCACGTGGAAAAGGAAAATAACCAAGTTCTGGTCGGTTATAAACATTTTTCGACTGTGTGAGGATCTGAAGGTGGTGTCCCTCCATGCGCCGCCCCCCCACCCTCCCCTGTGACCTCACAGTTCGAGCCTGTGTGTGCAGGTGGGCGGTCCTGGTTAACTCTACCTCTTACCCTCTGTTTTGGCTTGTAGGCTAACACAGGAACAGGAAGGGTTTTGTCCCGCTCAGGATTTGTTGTAAGCCGTCAGGTTTTCCGGGAGCTCAGAACGATGGTGAGCTCTGACTGACTTCCATCAGGTCAAAACTGGAATGACGCAAAAACCCGGCTTCTTGGCAGAGCACATACCCCCCCCTCCCCCCACTGCCCCTCCCCTCCCCCTCCTCCCCCCGTAGTGAACAGTGGTAGAAGTGTAGGTGAAGAAGAGGAGTAGGAGGAGAAGAAGAGCAGCCTGAGGTTTGAAGGAGGAGAGAGAGGATGTTTCACTCGACTGCCGAGCCAGAGAGTTTCTCTCACTTTACACCACCATGCTCATTAAACTGCATATTACTATATATTCTACACTACAGGGCTTTTATTCAGTATATTAAACTATATTATTATTCTTAATTTGCAAGATGTGATACAACACAATGCTCAACTTAACCATGACTAACACCTCTGATAGTCTAATCATCGTCCTACTGATTTATTTGTTGTCTATTATATATACTTATGTTTTTATTAAACGTTAAATAATATTCATTGTCTCAAATGAACTCTTATGTATTAGTTCTTCATATTTATAGTTATTTATATTAATGTTTCTGGTTAAACTGTAAAACAAACATATCTTCGAAGCTCTTATTATAATGATACTTCATACATGTACTGTATTAATCTACTGAAACTAAAATACTTGGTTATACAGTACAAATCTATTACCTATCTGTTTTTTTTACAGGACTTTATTATATTTTACATTTTACTATGTTCTAATATATTATGACTGCTCAGTATGTTGCATTATATTCAATTATTAGACAGTATTACAGCAGCTGTGATTGGCCAGTTAAGCTCCATGTTAGATGCTGCTGCAGTGAATTCTGGGAAGCTGTGAGGCCCCGCCCTCTGCAGTGACTGGCGGCTCAGCAGCTTTGAGGCCTGCAGCAGGTTTCACTGCATCTCCAGTGACACAGTGGCTCCGGCTGCTGGTGTGTCGATGATGATGAGGATGAGGATGAAGAATGGAGCTGTATCACTGCAGCTGTAGAGAAGCCTCCTCCTGCTCCCTCCCAGTCGTCTGCTCAATGCTGGTCTGACTGGAAACAGTGGTGGACACTCTCCATGTTACCTGCAGTCCGCCTGAGCTCTGCATGCACTGATGACTCGGCATTGCATGCAGAACAGCATGGGTTGACATGCATTACTCTAATCTTAACGCCCCCCCGCACCACTCCACTGGGAACTGAAAACAGCAGAATGATGTGTGAGTAGAGAGGAAGAGGCTGAGTTCAGTTCAGGTCGAGCTAGAGCGGACACGTGACGATAGAGCGGCAGCGAGGTGCTGCTCACTGAGACTCAGGTCACCAGCACTGAGGGTCAGTCTGATAACCAGCTGCTCCAGGATCTCATTCTTTTACCAGAGGAACAATTCACCCACTTTCAACCAGAACACACATTATTTAGTCTGGTCCAATAAGAAAAGAAGGAAAAAGAGCAATGAAACTCAAATAGAACCAAACCATGACCACACGTTTTCCCCCTGAGTTTGTCTTGTCAGGCAGAGCTCACTCCAGCCAAACTACAGCAAGAACTCAACTTGGGAGTGAACGCTACCTGCCAGTCCGGACTCAGGGCAGAAAAATGACCCATTGTACAAACGATTCTTTGCTTCTCTTGTGACTGAATAACGAAACCAGTTATTTGTCCCGACAGCTCCGATCGGTCACTCTGAGCATCGTTGGAAAATGATCGATTCTCCTGCTGAAACCAGGCAAACTTTGTTTTCTAGGAACTGAAGTTTCTGAAAGAGCAAAAGGAGGAAATGATTTAGAAATCACAGATGTGTAAAATGAAACGAAACAGAAATGTCTTTGTTTCTCACAGTGTTCAGGGCCCTCATCAGGATTACTCATTCTTTATATTTTTTAAGGAATAGTTTGACATTTTGGGAAACGTGATCTCTTCTCTAGCAGAGGGATCTGATCTAAACGACGAAGCTGCAGAGGCAGAGAGGCCGCTCAGTTTGATATAGAAATCATCAGATTGGTAATTTGTCACTTTATATTTCTGTTATAGACGTATTGAACAAACAGGATTTATTATGTTTGAAGTGGTCGAGTGGACAGAGCCAGGCTCGCTGCCCCCGCCCCTTTCCAGTCTTTATGCTAGGCTAAGCTAGTTGTCTGGTTGAAGCATCATATTTAAAAAACATTTAACTGACATGAGAAAAAGAATAAGTACATTTCCCAAACTGTCAAAGTGTTCTTTAACTTGAAACATAAACGTTTTGAGGTTTAAGTTCAGTGTGTTTCTGTTGAGTTTGAAAGTCATCCCACAGACGTATGATGGGATTGTGTTGGGATCACGTGTTCCTGTGTCAGACGTCTGTGGGATCACGTGTTCCTGTGTCAGACGTCTGTGGGATCACGTGTTCCTGTGTCAGACGTCTGTGGGATCACGTGTTCCTGTGTCAGACGTCTGTGGGATCACGTGTTCCTGTGTCATACGTCTGTGGGATCACGTGTTCCTGTGTCAGACGTCTGTGGGATCACGTGTTCCTGTGTCAGACGTCTGTGGGATCACGTGTTCCTGTGTCAGACGTCTGTGGGATCACGTGTTCCTGTGTCAGACGTCTGTGGGATCACGTGTTCCTCTGCGTGTTCCTCTGCGTGTTCCTCTGCGTGTTCCTGTTATCAGTTGGGATGATTGATTGAAACCAGCCTGTTCTGGTCCCTGATGATTTGATCGTGTTGATGGCGGCATCGAACCTGCGGCTGCAGTTACAATATGAGCAGAGCGTCCGACTGCTTCCTCTGCAGACATGATATTTGCTCCAGTTACTGCAAATACCATCACACCCCCTGACCCCTGACCCCTGACCCCCCCACCGGCCTGTAGCTTGATCCAGCTGAAGAATGGCTTCTAACGGCAGTCGGCCATCTTTAATGCCTGTTATTAAACTGGACTGATGACATAGAGCTGTGGTTCAACCGGAGTCTGCCGGCAACATGACCTTTATTCACTAATCTCTGTTGCTTTCCCTCCTTCCTCCTTCCTCCTTCCTCCTTCCTCCTTCCTCCTTCCTCCTTCCTCCCTCCTCCCTCCTCCCTCTCCTCCTCTCAGATAAATGGCTCTTTTAAGCTGGGAGCTGCTCGTGTTCTGTCTGGCTGGCAGATGCAGTGCCTAGTCCCGAGCCTCCAGGACAACGCCAACATGAACGGGACGTCGGAGCAGGCCGACATCCTGCCGCCCAACTGCATGGTGAAGGACCGATGGAAAGTGGTGAGTCGGGAAACCTCCTCACCCTTTAAAAGCTTTCCCACAACTTGATTGTTTGGATTTAATTTTAGAATATGTTTGAAGAATAAAATTAATATAGCTTTGTTTTTATTTCAATATATTTATAATCGTGCATTCACTTGTTTTTTGACTGAAACTAATACTGTGCTTTAATGTATTGTTTCTTATCTACATTTTAAAATTTCAAATTATCATTTCAGTTAATGTTGATTATTAATTTGGTAATTCAGGAGTTAAAGTCATTTTTATATAAATGAAAGCTGAGCTTCTATTTGTTTCTGAAATAAAAAGTTACATAATGCAGCTCCAGTTTCAGCCAATCACATCGCAGTGTGGAGCCTGCAGGCCGTTTGCACTTCACTGATCAATTTACTGTGTTCACGGAACCACTGCATACACACACACAAAAACACACACACACACATTCTCTCTCTCCAGGAGACGCAATCTAACATCCCTTATACCCACTTGTTTTTTCTTTGTCCCCATAAGAAGAGCCCGTCCCCGTAATGTCAGTGTAGAAACAGGTCCGATATGAGTAATATCTAAATGCACAAAACAAAATGTATGAATTACTGAATTAAAGAAAAGGTGGATAAAAGAAAATGGAAGGTAGGAGGCAAAATGAACAGAGATAAGGAGAAGAGGAGGATGAATGAAAAGACCATAGAAACAAAGAGATCAGAGGATGAAGAAAAAGATAAATGAAGAAAGGTAGAAAGAAAAGAAGCCAGAGAGAAACAAAGGAGAAGAAGAAAGACATGATGAAAACATGCTGCTTGAAATGGTTGACGGCAGCAGCTCACACTTTGTCCTGCGTGTCCCAGCTGAAGAAGATCGGAGGGGGGGGGTTCGGGGAGATCTACGAGGCCTTGGACCTGCTGACGCGGGAGAACGTGGCGCTGAAGGTGGAGTCGGCCCAGCAACCCAAACAGGTGCTGAAGATGGAGGTGGCGGTGCTGAAGAAGCTGCAGGGTGAGGGCCCACCTCTACTCTACTGTACCACTCTGTACACAACACAGCTACACACAACTAATCCCTCTCATCAACAAATAAGAACACAACCTTTGAAGTAATCCAGTGACATTAGTACACAACATGTGAAGTACTCCAGTGACATAAGAACACAACATGTGAAGTACTCCAGTGACATTAGTACACAACATGTGAAGTACTCCAGTGACATTAGTACACAGCATGTGAAGTACTCCAGTGACATTAGTACACAACATGTGAAGTACTCCAGTGAGATTAGAACACAACATATGAAGTACTCCAGTGACATAAGAACACAACATATGAAGTACTCCAGTGACATTAGTACACAACATGTGAAGTACTCCAGTGACATAAGAACACAACATGTGAAGTACTCCAGTGACATTAGTACACAACATGTGAAGTACTCCAATGACATTAGTACACAGCATGTGAAGTACTCCAGTGAGATTAGTACACAACATGTGAAGTACTCCAGTGAGATTAGAACACAACATATGAAGTACTCCAGTGACATAAGAACACAACATATGAAGTACTCCAGTGACATTAGTACACAGCATGTGAAGTACTCCAGTGACATAAGAACACAACATGTGAAGTACTCCAGTGAGATTAGAACACAACATATGAAGTACTCGAGTGACATTAGTACACAGCATGTGAAGTACCCCAGTGACATTAGTACACAACATGTGAAGTACCCCAGTGACATTAGTACACAACATATGAAGTACTCCAGTGACATTAGTACACAACATGTAAATGAACATTTAATTCTGTTTCTTCTTCAGGTAAAAACCACGTGTGTAAGTTTATCGGCTGCGGGAGAAACGACAAATTCAACTACGTGGTGATGCAGCTTCAGGTGAGTCCAGTGTGTGATTGACAGGTGACAGGTGTCTTCAGCTTGTCCGTCCGTCTCATTCTTGTGGACACGATATCTCAACCACGCCATTGATGACAGCTAGTTTGCTTCCACCTACAACCTGTGTGTGTGTGTGTGTCTGTGTGTGTCTGTGTGTGAGCCTCCCTGTGTTTTCTGCCGCAGGGTCGTAACCTGGCCGACCTGCGGAGGAGTCAGCCCAGAGGAACCTTCACCATGAGCACCACCCTGCGGCTCGGGAAGCAGATCCTGGAGTCCATCGAGGCCATCCACTCAGTGGGCTTCCTGCACCGAGACATCAAACCGGTAGGACGAGGCCGGCTGCGTCTCCCTGAGTGAAGAGTGACGATAGACAGGAAGTCCATTTTAGGGATTTGACCTCTGGGCTGCGAACGAACGACCTCGTAAAACCAGCGTCATCAATAAATTAATGAAATATGTTTTTGTGTTGTTTTTCTTCACAGTCGAACTTTGCGATGGGCCGGCTTCCCTCCACCTACAGGAAGTGCTACATGCTGGACTTCGGTCTGGCACGTCAGTACACCAACACCACCGGAGAGGTCCGACCGGTGAGAAACTCTATCCACACCGACAAGAGGCTCGCTCACCAACAGCTGTTTACAAGAAACTTCTTCCTAACTGAAATATTTTAACTTTTAATTCTGCATTTGTATAATAATAATAAATTTACCATACGATTTTATTTCAGTGCAGATTATAGTTTACAATAAAGTAAATAAAAGAACATTTAACCTGTTGGGATAAAAGAGAGTTGACCATAAGAAATCTAGCTCCTTCAAAAGAAGACCAGTGAAGAGGAAGAGGCTCGGGGGGGCAGGGTGTGTTCACTGCATTGCAGCACACTAGTTCATAGAGTTGTTTCAGTGATTCACTCTGATCAATTATAAATTAAATGAATCATTGATCAGAAATCTGAAAGATCCTGATGCTGAATTTTGCAGTTTTCTGGATGGAAAAGACTTTTATTGTGAAAGGGTGTTAAACAGTGTTGTTGTTGGTCGGCAGGTCTGTAGGACTCTCTCTCTCTCTCTCTCTCTCTCTCTCTCTCTCTCTCTCTCTCTCTTTTCATTTCTATCATTCGTTTTCTATGTCTCTCTATCTAACTGAGCTATTTTTAGCCTAGTGAGTACGTCACCTGCTTCCACCGTCAAGCTCCTCATAGTCTTCCTCCTCTTCCTCTCTCCTCCTCTTCCTTTCCTCCTCTTTTTCTCTCCTCCCCACATTTACCTCCTCTTCCTATGATCTTTTATACTCTTCTCTTATTTTTTCTCTCCTCCCCACCTTCCTCTCCTCCTCCTCCTGCAGTGTTGTGTTGTGTTGCAGTGAGATGAATATTTGATGCTCTTACATGCGTCAGTGGGCGAGAGACCTTAGGCTCTCAGTATATTCTCTCTCTCTCACTGTCCTCTCTTCCACCCATCCTCCATTGTTTCCCAGTGTCTCACTCTTTCTCTCTCTCTCTTTCTCCCTCTGTCTTTCCAGCTGAGTCAGCTTCAGGGGAGGATCGCCCTCTCTCTCTATCTCTCGTTCTCTCTCTCGTTCTCTCTCTCTCTAGTTCTCTCTCTCTCTCTCTCTCTCTCTCTCTCTCTCTCTCTGTCTTTCCAGCTGAGTCAGCTTCAGGGGAGGATCGCCCTCTCTCTCTCTCTCTCTCTGTCTCTCTCTCTCTCTCGCTCTCGTTCTCTCTCTCTCTCTCTCTCTCTCCTACCGTACATGGAGATGGTTTGAGGAAGTGGAGCCAGAATAAAGTCATCATATAACGAGAATATAGTTGTAATTTTCATACAAGTCATAATATTACAAAAGCAAAGTGACGGCGTTGCAGTAAATGAATTCTGCGTTTCAGTGAACTGGGAAAACCATTCTACTGATGTCGTGAATAAAGTTCAAGGAGACATAATGTCCTTTAACAGATTAGAGATGGGCCACAGTGGGCGTGGCTGGAGGCGGAGTCATTTAGAGGACACAAACTCATGATGTGGTGCAGACGGGGCGGAGCCAAACTACCTCCGCTACTTCCTGTTGGTCAGGAAATCAATAATCCAGCTGCGGACGGGGCGGAGCTTGGTGTGCCGGGTCAAGATGATTGGTCCTGTCACAGGATCAGATCTCTCTGGGCTGTTAGCGTGAAGCCGCTCTGACACTCTGCTGATGAATAAATCATCTGGATGGAATAAATAGATCTGCTGCTTGCGTGTCTGCCTGAACCCAAACGTCACCTGAACTCCATGCTTCACTCGGCCAGTTGAAACCTGTGTGAAGGTTTCCCTGGTCGCTTCTTCAGAGTCTCGGTTTGCATCGATCATTGATCATCAGCTCTTTTATCTATGATTTACGTTCTGTGAAGTTCCTGTTGCTTTGTTTTGGAAATTTGTGTTTTTATTTTCATCCTTTACGTTTCAGTGTTGTGTGTTTTTTTTGTGTTTCTTGCAGTTTCCTTTGGACTTATGATTTTGACGTGCATGCCTCCCGTTTCTCCATCATCTCCATGGTTACCCAGGGATGTGAGTGGTTTCTATAGCAACAGACAGGACACAACTGCATCACCAGTGTTTTATGATAAACAAATCCTTTTTTAATATTTCTTCTTCACTGACACATTCTAGTTTTGTCAAGCGATTGTTGCTGAAAACTACAACAATGCACTCCTTCCAAAATATCCTGAAAAATAAAACTGGCACATAAAGATTAAAATCCTCCCTGTGTCTGTGAAGGGTTCTAATAATATGTACAACTTTATATATCTCACACAGACAAATCTATATTTACAGTCAGTATATTGATTTATATACTTTATTAATTGCTGTTTTTGAAATGAGCTGCTGACGAGTGGAAATAAAAACCAAACTGACGGAGCTGCAAACGTTTTTACAAGATCAATAAAAGACAGAAACACTTGAGGCAACTGGAGCGAGAGAAGAAGAGAACAGAAGATTTTATTATCACAAGAAATCATCTTAGTATTTAACGTCTGTCTTTACTTTCTTTTTTATTTGTTTGGTGACAGATTTTGTTTTGGGTAAATTTAAATCAGTTTTAGTTTTAGAACTATTTGTGTTTAATTTGTTGAGCAGCAGGATGTCATTTAGAAATATAAGAAGAGTTACTGAGTTGAGATGAAGACGTGTGTCGATGTCTAACGTTGTTTGTGGTTGTGTTCAGCCGAGGACTGTGGCCGGGTTCAGAGGGACGGTCCGCTACGCCTCAGTCAACGCTCATAAAAACAAGGTCAGTGACAAAATATGGACGTCCACTCCTCCCAGTGGGATGAGAAATGTTGTCAATATAATGACTTAATATCTAAATCTCAGTATTTTCAGATACTATGTCATTTTTTTAACAAATCCCTGTTTGTTGCTGATACGTGAAGTGGATGTTCTATCAAAGACTTTCACAGATATAATGAAGTGTTGTTATTAATGTTTTAACGTGAAAAATGAAGAGCTTCCCGTCATCGTCATTCACCGCTGTGTGTTCCTCCAGGAAATGGGTCGCCATGACGACCTGTGGTCCTTGTTCTACATGCTGGTGGAGTTCGCTGTCGGACAGTTGCCATGGCGAAAGATCAAAGATAAGGTAACGGTATCAAGAACTAACTCCAGTTACACAACAACCATCACTGCTGCGCTAACAACAACAAAAACTCATTCAGACAATATGGCACTGAATCGTAACTTCAGTGCGATTCAGTGCCATAATTTTGTGCTTTTAATTTTGCCTTCATATTCCACTTTAAACTTCACTTTTGACAAAGCACATCAACATGTTGGATCCAAACACACAGAGCACAAGCTGGTGAGCATAGAGCAGCATTTAGCAGCTAAAGATCCAGATGTTTCCTCAGGAGGGGGTGGAGACCAAACACAGAGATAAAAGAGATGACACACTAGACGCACCTATTAGATAATAATATGTTATATGTTTGTTGTTTGACCAACAAGTTGTTAAAACTATCAATAAATGCAGGTTTGGCTGCTTTACAACAAGATGCCACCTCCACGTTAACCAACTAAAGTATTAAAGGACCCATCGTAAGCAGTTGACCTGGTTCCTTAGGTTCTTAATGAAATATGTTAAATCCGGGCGCCGGAACTTGAGAGCTAACGCTAGCCGGCTCCCCGGCCGAAGCTCCGGCCAGCGTTAGCTCGCGAGCTAGCGCTGCCCGGAGCCGGGGCCAGAGCCGGGAGCCGGGCTAACGCTGCCATGTAGCGAGACTCCCTACATGGGCATGGTGTGGCTATGACGTCTTTTTCGCTCGTAATCCCATTCGACGCACTCTAGCGTATCGTTTCTGACATAGAGGAACCACAACAAATCGCGGGAGTTGTTTTTTTCCAGAGTTTTTGGGACGGTAGACATGACAGATACCAAATTAACATGCAGAAGCACTACAAAAGTGGAATTTTCATAATATGTCCCCATCTTTAACAATTTGGGACAAGGTGATTGTTTTTTTGTTGTAGATCAAATATCACTAACTGTAAATAAATCCTAGTCTGTGGCTGAGAGTGTTCTTTGTTCTCTTGATTCCAGGAACAAGTCGGTCAGATCAAGGAGCGCTACGACCACCGGATGCTGCTCAAACACATGCCTTCAGAGTTTAACATCTTCCTGGACCATGTCCTGGCCCTGGACTACTACACCAAACCAGACTACCAGGTACTCACTGATGAACCATGTCCAAACTGTCTCCGGTGCGTCTTTACTTCAGGTTAACGAGTTTGTCTCGTCTTTCCGTCCAGCTGCTGATGTCGGTGTTCGAGAACAGCATGAAGGAGAGAATCATCACGGAGAACGAGCCCTTCGACTGGGAGAAGGGGGGGGGCGACGTCACGCTGTCGACCACTGCCTCCAGCCAACCACAGCACAACACCCGACCCACCGCCGCCATGGTGGGGTAAGAACCAACCAACCAAACCACGGGCAACATTAGTGACGCCTGCAAAACCAGAGCTGAGCCTAATTAATCAGCATAATGTTCAACTTAATGTTGCTGCATTGCCACTTCTCAGATTAACCAAAATAAGATCCCAGACTATCAAAATAAGACAGGTTTTAATAAACTCAAATTATTCCTAAACCCCTGCAGTCTTTCGTCAGAGGATGATTGGGTTAATCCTCTCGACCGTTTGTTGAAATGAGGAGAATTAATAAAACAGACGACACATTACAACACTTGTGTATTGATGGTTTGTGTCCCACAGAGCCATCGTGACCCCAGTTCCCGGAGATCTTCAGCGGGAGAACACCGACGATGTCCTGCAGGACGAACATCTCAGTGATCAGGAGAACGCCCCCCCGGCCCCGCCCAGTCGAGCCCCTGGGGAGACGGGTGTCCAACACACCGGAGAGACGGGAGAAGCCTGGGAGGACACAGACTTCAACCGAAACAGACTCAGGATCAGCCTGAACAAGGTCTGCAGAGAACAGTGTTGCTTGTAAAGCTTTAAAACATGTTTGTTCTGGTGTAACCAGAAACTAGTAAAGTAATAGTCATGAATTATTTATTCATTATCTATTATCGTATATATATTCTACCGTTTGATTCCTTCGATGATAAAAACTGAGTTTCCAAACAGTTAATTTCCATTTCTTCTTTGTGTCATGCTGTCGATCTTCAGGGGGCTCAGGAGGAGGAGGCGGGTCGGGCGGTGTGTCCGTCATCGCCGGTTCGAGGCGGAGCTCCGGAGTCACCGACAGGTCAGGGTCGGTCTCTACGGTACCGCCGGGTCAACAGCCCTGAGTCTGACCGGCTGTCTGCTGCTGATGGTCGGGTGGACGGCTACGGACAGAGGTGACGTTAAACTGTCCCACAGCAGGAGACAAACACATTGTCCTCACTGTCTTCTGTGAATTTAGAGTCACAATAGTTTCCACATGTCTGTCTGTGTGTCCTCCAGGTCCAGGATGGACATCCTCGGCTCCCCCTCTCGTCACGTCTACTCCTCCCAACCTGCACAGATGCTGTCCATCGACCCCGGCTGCCGCGGGGGTGGACAGGCCAGCGGTCGCCAGGAGATCTCGGTGGCGTCCGCGGACCAGGAGGCGCACAGCAACGCCTTCATCCGCTCGGTGCCACTGGCCGAGGAAGAGGACTTTGACAGTAAAGAGTGGGTGATCATCGACAAAGAGACGGAGTTACGAGACTTCCAACCAACCACCTCGGGGACGACCGATGAGGAGCCGGAGGAGCTGCGTCCCCTAGAGGAGCAGGAGGAGCGGAGGAGGCTCAGGGCCGCAGGTAACAGACTCTGCATACACCTGGACATTGACAGAAACTAAGAGAAGGTTCTGCTCCAACACAAACGCAGACGCAAATCCTTTAGAGCCACAAAACCAAATCACAAACACTAAGTAGACGTAGTGATGATTGAAGGTCTGTTGCCACCACCGCCCTCTTTCACCCTGTTCTTCCTGCAGGAGGGGAACTGGTGGTTCGGCCAAAGACCCACACCAGGGAAAGCAGCCGAGGGATGCTAACGCTAACAGAGGAGGAGGCGTCGAGGAGGAGTGGTGGGAGCCCCGCCCAGTCGCCCTGTCACTCGCTGCCATCGGGACGCCCCCGTCGGAGAGAGTCGGATCCCACTGGACCTCAAAGACCGGTAAGAGAACCAGCCAACCAATCACAGGAGAGCTGAGCTCTCTGAGGGCATGTTGGTGGACAGATGAGCGGCGTGGAAGGCTGCTGTTTACACTCGTTACTCCTAGGAGGCGCTGTTCAGCAGCTACTGCTCCAGTTATCTGTTGTCAACATGCAGCTTAAAGGGATAGTTCACATCAAAATAATAATTCACTTATTATCTACTCACCACTTTGATGGAGGGGGCGTGAAGTCTTTGAGTCAACAAACACTTCGGGGGAAACACTTGTTGCAGCCAAGGCGACAACTTCTTCAGACGTGATAACACAACAGAATCACACAACATGCCCCCATGCTGCTCCTGTGGTGTCATCGAGTGTCCCCAAGCCCCGACGTTCAGATTCCACTGGAGACTGAGTCACTTACACAGTTATTAGCCTTAGTGTCTCTGATACCTTCATCGGAGGCCTGTTCACGTCTCCGTGGACGTATGGCTACGTCCGCTAGCTTTGTGTTGTGTTTTATTACGTCTGGAGAAGAGGTCGCCTTGGCTGCAACAAAGTTTAGCCCTGAGACTCCTTTAGTGACTCAAAGACCTCACCCGGCCCTGCATCGGCTTCATGGTGAGTAGATGACGGGTGAATTCCATTTTTCAGTGAATTATCTCTTTAAAGGACAAATCCAGCGTGATCTGAGGTCCTGCCGATTTCCAGGTTCCTCTGCTTCCAGATATGATCATTCAGATAATTGTACTGTGTCAAATGCAATAGTTTTAAAGTTGCAGTTAAAAATGTAGCTTCTGGCCAAGGTGCTGTCGGTTCAGTCCTGAGACTCAAAGATGGATCAGGAGGTAAAAGCAGAATTTCCCCTCAAGGCTCAGGTTTCCTCTGTGTAACAATACTTTCTTATTGTTGAACTTTCATCCTGTATTTTACTTTAATTTCCTTCAAAAGTGTGGAAACGGTTTCACTCACCAATTATATATATATATATATATATATATATATATATATATATATATATTATTGCAATACCAGGTAAAAGGCCTTGAGATAATGTATAATGGGATATGTTGCTATAAAAACATAATTTAAGTTCTCTGAAACTTGAATTTTTAAATCAAGAAATATTAATCAAATATTGACTTAACATTGGTAAGAATCTGTCCTATAGTGATATTAAATTGTCTGCCTGGTCGGGACGGAGTCGTAAACAGCTTTTTGATTTGCTGTTGAAGGGAATGATCTAAACTTCTGGGCTCATGCTGGATTGTCTTGTAAACGGTGAAGAAGGTCGACGCACTCTTGTGTTCGCCAACCAAAACCATCCCGCTCTTATGTGAACGGTTTATCGTGTGAAATATTCTCCACGAGACAAAGACCAAATCACCAAGTTACTAGTTACAAATATTTCCTAAAGATCTACGAAATGATTTTGTTGTGCTCATGTAAAGGAGCCAACGTTAGCATTAGCAGAAACATTTCAAGTTCATCAAACTTCATTCTATAACTCCCCAAGCTTCTCCAGAGCTGAAAACCACACCAACGTTTACTCTTGTTTTGCGTCTAGTCTAATTACGTCTTTGCTTCTACTGAAGCTAGCATGCTAACCAGCGTCTCGTCACTTAACCAAACTCCAGGGGATCGGTAGTTGATGAAATCCACAGATCCTGATTCATGGTGAAATGTCAGGATCACAAACACTGATGAATAAACTGTGGAGAAATGATGGAGATTCTATTAGAACAGGAGCTAACGCAACACTTCAGTATCCAGGGAGCTCTGGAGAGTTTGAACTGTATTGATTGAACTGAATCTGACCTGAGGTCTGGTTCAGTTGGTTCAACATGGAGCTGCTGATTTCTTTTGACCCTGGTGATATCAATGGTTTGATTTTTCCACGAATGCCTGTGACACATAAATCCTGTTGTTATCGTCCCGCTGTGTGAAAGGCGCGGCCATCTTTTCCTCACCATTGGAACTGAGTGTTAATCTTTCTCCCATTTCTTTCTCCGGGGTTAAATCCTGATGAGTGAATGTGAAACAGCTGCCATGATGTTTATATGTCAGGATGCTGCTGATGTTTCATCCTCTGCTGCTCTGCTGTGTTTTCTCTTGTTCACTGACACATGCGAGTGACTCACACACACACAATCATACTGATCCTGTCTGTTCACGATGGTGAGACAATGCAAATTTATTACAAACACAACCAGGTTAAAAAAAGAAGCCCAGTGTCTCAGGAACTCACCTTCATGTTGGACTCATCCGTCCAGGGCCAACGTTCATTGGATGTGAGAGTCTGACTTGCTGTCCTGTCACATGCCTGAGATATACCAGCCCATTCATTCTTCACTGACCAGTTGCCCACCCACAACATGCTGGTTCCACAATGCAGATGCCATGTTCAGATATTGTAATAGGTTGATATTGAATGTCATCCAGAGTTTTGCAGAATTGGCCAATACTGAGGTTCTTTGGTTTCCCCTTGTGATGACACAGCAGCTTTTTGAATGACAGCTGTCGTGTGGGAACACTTGATTTCTTTGTGAGATTCTGTTGTGCTGGCAATTTCAGAATTGTTCATGTTTAAAGAACGTTTGAGAACAAACACATTGAGGAATGTAGACGTGCAGCAGCTCAAAGTAGCTACAGATGCACCGGTAAGAGCGAGAGAAGCTGGTTGTGCAAACAGGAAATCGTGGACTGAGTCCTCTGAAGGATGAGAAAAGTGTCCTTCATTAACGTTGTAGACAAAAGACCTCTGCCCTGACTGGTTGGGTTGAGAAGGGAAACCGGGAGGAGAGGTGCTGTTGCTGCATAGGCAACGTTAACTAGCTTTAGCTGCTGTTCACCAATTTAGCCCGAAAGTTCAGCCTCAACCTTCTGTCCTTTAACCCCTTCTAGACGAATGTCGTGAATTCACCTCAAACCCCATTCCGGTCTTAATGCCACCGAAGTGAGGATTGTGCCTGATGGTGCAAATACTACACATACCAAGGAAGGTATTGGAAGCACTCTGCCGCCATCTATTGGTCGGAGTGGAAAATACATACTCATCCCTTGGGACTGTGCAGCAAAGTTATTTTGAGGTATTAAGCTGTATTTGAAATACTGTGATGATGGAACAGCAATGATTGTACTGAAACATATAGGTTGTTATTTAATTTCAAGCAAAAGCAGCATCAATATAATAATCTACATACCAACATTTGTTAAATTAAGGTTATGCCCCATTATGCCTAATGTTGCTAATTTGCCTCATACCTAAATTTTATCTATTGTATAAGCTATATTGAAATTAACAATCTCCACTTAATTTAGCATCTGTATGACAGGCCAAAAACACCAATAATATTTTTTTATATAATTGGATATTAATTCAGGCTATACGGGGTTAATTGCCCACCTCTGCCTCCAGTGGTGGAAAGTAGCGTAGTGATTAGTTTGGAGAAACTAGTTGTCGGTTCTTTGTCGACTCTGTCGGAGACGTTGATCCTGAAGGTCGTTCCTGAGGTCGTGGTTTGACACGTCTCCTGCTCGCTGGTTGTTTCCCTTCGCTGAGAAACACTTTTTTCTCTGGCTGCAGGAGTTCCTTGTGATTTCCTCGACTTGTATCTCTCACTGTTTGTCAAAGACAGTGACTCGACCTCATGCTGCGTCAACCCCAGCTTCACTTTATTCAAACAAAGCCATGAATGTTTATTTTTAAACAATGTGTACATGACAGGATTCAGTCCAAATCCTCAAATCTATTTACTTTCATGATCCTGGAGAAAAGTTCAGGATTTGGAAACTGTCAAAATAAAATAGGTCGTACAGTTTCAAGGTTTTGTTCAGCGATGAATGTAAGAGTTTCCTGCTGCTCGGCCACACCCACAACAACAGTGTTTGTCTCCTCCACCATATTTCATATCATAAAAAGAGCAAAGGTTCAGGAGCCAGTGTTTTCAGGCTATGTCTCAGTGTTTTAAACTTTCAGGATTTCTCGGCCTCCTTCAATTAAATATGAAAAGTATGAAAAGAGAGTTTATGGAAACACTGATGGCGCTGAATAATTATATTTAATATAATATTTATATATATATTTGTTTTTACAGTTTAATCAACAAAAACAGACACAAAAAGAGTAATTTATGTTCTAAATGTAAAAAAACAGTTCTGATAAACAGATGAACAAATAAAACAATAAAACAGGAACAATCATGGAGAACCAAACCTGACACAATAATAAAAAAGTATAAATGAAAATGTTTGATTTATCATTTAATGTACACTAAAAGAATAAAGTGTTGTATCACACCCACAACATCCTGATGAGTCCTCCCAGCAGTGGAGCTCAGTTTGTCCTGGGGGTGGCGCCAAAGGGAGAAGCATGGAACTATTCTTAAATATTATATCTCAACGGTTCATCCTGAAGGAACCAGGAATTTGATCAGGACAGTTCATCACATTAGATGTTTTTCATTTTTTCTTGTGTGTGATTGTGTATTTTATGTCCTGAAGGCGGCGCAATAGAAAAGGTCAGAGGCTGTGTTCACCAGAATCATTTAGGATCCAACCCCTGGGGAGTCTGACTATGCACAGCAGGTTTCAGGGAACATTAATGTGGAATTATTGAATTTCACATTTGTGTTTACATTATGTTTAAATCTTAGGATTTGCAGTGATTTATTTTCTTTATCCATTTATGCTTTTTGGTTGAATTATACATTTATGTGACCATTTTAATTTCTTCATGCACTCATATATGTATCCACTAATACGTCAGGTTTGGTCCTCCATACAGGCTGGATGTTACTCCTCTGATATTCACCTTATCTGCAGCGTGGCCCTTTAAGGCCTCGTCACGGCTGACACGTGTGCACGCGTCTTTATAACGATACTCAAGCGGCGAGCTCGGCTTTCACTTGATTTGATTTTTCGTGGCGTCACCAGTAGACTCAGAGCGAGCTCTCCTCCACCGCCAACCACCGAGGACTTCCATTCTCTTTTTTTACTCCTCTCCAATTCTTCCCCCCTCCCCTCTCCCTCCACATAACTACTGACGCCTTTGCCCCCAACCTATCGCTTTAAAAGTACACAGTATGTCGAGTTTGACTCACCTGAGGAGACACAGAAAAGAGCGAGGGTGCCATTGGGACAACACAAGAAGAAATAAAGTGATGTTTCGGGGTAAGCACAGTTTAGGAATAGTCCTTTACCTCTGTTCTCTCACTCACTTTCTGTTCCTCCTCTTCCTTTTCCTTCTGTTCAGACAATCTCCTCCCTGGTTTTCCTCCGTTGTGTGTCTGTGTTTTGTGTGCTTGATGACTCCATCTCTCTTTTGTGTTCCCTGTTTCTTTTGTTTTATTTGCATCTCCAGTGGTAATGAATCATTTATTCCTTCAGAATCCAGCAGCTCAAGTTGTGTGAAGTTGTGCAGCCTCAGACTGTTGTAGACTCAGACTGTAGATCCCTTTGTGCTCGTGCTGGTGACTTTGTCTTTTAACTGCTTCTTTGTGGGGGAAATATTTTCATCACTATTTGTGCAGCTAGTCTGACCAATGCCACACAGCTAACAGCTCAACTGTTAACTTTTCATACTGTAGCTTGTGAGTAGCATCTTGTAGCTCTGACTGTAGTTTACACCAACACTCCCTCAGCTTCTCTCCCAGGCCCCTCCCCTCATGACCTTTGACCAATCAGCTGCAGGCTTTAGATGCGTGAGAGCATCAATTGGCTCTCTCCTTTCTAACGTCTGGTCAGGGGAGGGAGACGAGGGCAGGAAGTCAAATCAGAGTGTTGGGATGTAGCCGTAGAAAAACATAGCATTTCATTTATATTACAACGGGTCTGTTTACGTTTATTAACCTCCCCTCCCTCCCCCTCTCTGATTGGTCTGTTTGCAGTTGGATGATGACAGACACCAACCACGGCCCAATCAGCTGAGGAGGCTGGCCTCCTACGTCTTCTCCTCCTCCACCCTGGAGACGGAGCAGTATCCCCACAGTGGAGGCAGCTTCATTCAGAGGAGCCGCTCGGCCGAGAGTAGCCCCGCCCACATCACCGCCACCACGGCCTCGGCCCGGCGGCGGCACGCTGGCACTCTGCCGGCGCCCGGCAGCCCGCGGAGCAGACACTCTGTCCTGAACGTGTCCAGGACGCAGCTGCAGCAGATGATAGCCAAGCTCATGAACAAGAGCAGCAGCTGAGACGACTGAGAGACTCAAGAATACACATACATGTGAAATACACTGACACACACGCACACACACACACACACATACAAACACACACATATACATATGCAGGGTAGGCCGAATCATTTTTGTGGCCTGGGGCAGAATTTGTCCCCATTGTCCCCCACTGCACCCTCGTGCCCCTAGATGCAAACTGTACTTACCTGATTATTGATTTATTTAATAATCGATGGATAAATATGTTATGTTAAATATATTTGATATAATATATTTAATAGGTTAAATATAATAATATATATATATATATATATATACAAAAATTGTAGATAATTAAAGAAGAATTATAGATACAAAACTGTTTACAAATGCCCTTCACAGAGTCCAGAGTTACATTTTTAATTCAAACCCGGATTTTATTAACGAGCCGATAAAACCAGTAAATTACATTTTAATTTGTGGAATAATTTTGGTTTTGGGCCCCTGGGGGTTTAGTTCCTTCAGACAGGCTCTGCATATACAAACTTTAGACTGTAAATAAAGTTGAATGACTGTAAATCAAGGTGGACGACACGTCTCCACTTCATCACACAATCATTGTCAGCTGTCAATCATCACGTCTCAGCTTGTTTTAGATAAATCAAATAACTGATTCAAAACAAACTGATCAGAAACATTTGAGCAAACATCAGTGAGATAAGAACGACCTGAAATGACAAACCTTTATTGAACACTTTAGTTCATGTCCCATCTGTTAACATGGAGGAAGAGGGTTTATGAATCATACTGCAGCCAGCCACCAGGGGGCGATAGACAGGCTCCACTTTTCATCGAGCCGTCATGTCGTCCACCGTTATTTACAGTTACACAAACGCATACATGAATATGCACATGTATGAAACAGCACACTGAGAGACGGACAATAACCGCACACGCTACTACAACAGACCAAGCCATAACACACACACACACACACACACACACATACATTCACGTAGCTCTACCACCGACCTTTCAAGCAGAGGAACTGAAGAAGAGGATGAAAGTGATCACGACAGGAAATGTTTTCCATGCAATAAACTGGAACTCTGCGAACCTGATTTGCACACGCCACAGATCTGGAGTCTGCCTGGAGAATGTGACACAGAGCGTTTCCTCCTTGTTTCTGTGAAGAGGAGCTGCTGACAGACTGTTAAGCTTCACAGTGTTTGTGCGTTTCATTCATTTTTAAAACGCTTCTCCTGCTGAGACGAGGGAGCGATTGTCGAGGAATGCAGGCCGTCCCGTCGATCGACTCTTTGCACCGAGACTTTGGAGTCGGCGTCCTCCCCCCCCCCCCCCTCCGCTCCTCCCGTCCACCGAGCAATACACCGACACCGCTTCACGCCTCCACCGACCCAAACCTCATGTTCCATTAAATGTTGAGTGTGAAGAGAAGAGTGTGAGTTTCCTCTGTGAACAGGTTGAAGCTGTGAAAGCGGATCATGGGCTCGGATCTCAGTGTGTCGGAGTGTAAATGTTAAACATCACAAAAGATCAACAAAAAAACAAAAACAGCAACGCTTTAAAAAAAACAAAAAAACAAAAAAACAAAAAACGAAATAAGCTTTTCATAAAATAACAAAATAAAAAACCCCTAACAAACCATTTTACTAAATAAATTCACAAGTCCAAAAAATGACAATAACAAATTAAACCACGATACTCATTTTATATAAATGTTTCAATATAACTTCCAAAAACTTCTTGACTAGACAGAAATATAAACTTTACAACATTCAGTCCAAGGAAGAAAACTACGTCCGACAAAAATTTTGCTTATTTTGCAGCAAATGTGTAAAAGTAAATTTTCCTTTGAGTTTATTTATCATGTTTAGTTTTGCACATGAGGAGGGTCACATGGTGTCTTTGCATCTCACTCGCCCTGCGTCTGGTTCGTGAATTCATTTGTTGAATTTCCATGTTTCTTTATTAAATCAAATTTTTACGATTGTAGGGGACTGCAAATGGTGGCAGAGCTCTTACCAGTCTTACCGCCTGTTGTGTGTTGTTAGTCGTTTTAAAAAGATGGTTTGTCGTGTGATTGTTGAATCTCTGGTTCTATTCTTTTGATCCTTTATCTTGAGATTATGGCTTAAGGTTATTATTGGGTTGTCAGTCGCTCCATCAATTTGATCCAGACTGAAATATCTCACCATTGTCTTTAAATTTAATTCAGGTGTTCATGCTCCTCAGAGGATGAATCCTACTGGCTGAAGTGAGCTTTGTTCCTTCTTCTAGCGCCACCAAGTGGTTCCTATTAGTAGTTGAAAAGACTGCCATGTCCTTTAGTACAGATGTTTCCTCACAACCTTGAGGCTTCTCTGAGTTTTTATTTGGTGCCATCTCTTCAGGTCAACATTTTAATTTGGCAATACATAGTTTTTTTGACCAATTACATCCAAAATGCAGCTGCTAACAGTTGTTAGCAGACATTAGCTAACCTTAGCATATTAGCATTGTCTTTGTTAGAATGCGTACGGCTTTAGACTCTGTTCTTTGAGCCTCTGATCCTGAATCAGCATTAAATGATCAGGTTCTTTGAAGATATATTAAAAAGTTTAGTATTGATCTTCATCATAACAAGCTTCTTGTCTCATTAAGATTAAGATTAAGATACATTTATTAGTCCCAAACACAGACACACTCATGCAAGGAGGGAAATGTAACCTCTGCTTTTGACCCATCTGGTGCAGGACACACAGAGCAGTGAGCGACCATGTACGGCGCTCGGGGAGCAGATGTCGGGGGAGTAAGGTGCCTTGCTCAGGGGCACTAGACAGGGTAGGGAGACTCTTGGATTTTTGGACAGATCAATCCAGGTTCGTCTTTTGTTGTTTCTCCGTGGAGTCGAATCAGAGACGAACCAGAGACCTTCTCTGCCCATAGTCCAAGTTTCTGCCACTAGTCCACCGCCTCTCACGAGTCCCTTTGAGTCGTTTCAACCTGGAGACAAAAAGGAATCCGACACATCGTCCTCACAGTCGAAGCACTTCTTTGTCTTAACGTAATAATGATTAAGTCACAATCTCAAGATAAACAAGCTCAAAGCAACTTTCAGAAACCATAGTCAGTCGAAGCTACAGCAGGTTGTAGGAGATTTGAAGTCTTTGCTGTCGAGTCGTCCAGGTCTTCTGGAGGTCAAGGTCGAGACTGGTGTCAAGTTGTGTTTTTGTTGGTGTAGATTCTGAAAAGTAAGCATTGCAGCTTCTTGCCTTAAAGGTCCATCAGATTGTAGGTTTCTGTTGTTCATTAACGTGGTTCTCTGCTGACCTCAGTGGAACGATGAGTCATCGAGTGTGACCTGATCCAGACTGAGCTTCATTGCGTTTTTCATTTTCCTGGTCCTGACTTGTTGTCATGTTTTCAGATCGTAGTCTGATTCCCATCGTGCTTCCTCGTCCATCATGATCTTCTGACCGCTGGACTTTAACTGTTGCACTTTATCACCGCGTCTCCCTGAGAGGATTCTTTGAGTTGAAAACACAGATGCAATAAGTGAAATGTAGAATGTGTCAGCAAAACTGACAAGTGAATTTAGATGTTTTTTCCCAACATTGTCAAATCACATCAGATTTTCCATTTTATATAGTCTTGGTAGCCTTTGGTTCCAGGTCAAGTTATGCTAAGTTCACGCTACACAACTTTCTGTCTTGTGTGCGGCTGTCTTGCAGTTGTTGTGAGTTCATACTACAACAGGGGGTCTTTCACCTCGTCCTGTGCTCCCATTGGCTGGAGCCGGCTGCAGTTGTCGCAGATTTGGTTCCGATCTGGGGCTTTTATCTGTGAGGGTCAGCTCTGACTTATGAACCACGCAGATAGATTTCTGAGCCTAGAGCCTGCACACTAAATGTAGCCAGGGGCTGTTTCATTGTTGTGTTGTTTGTTGGTTTGAGTAAAAGTGTGTCACCATGTCCACGGAGTTTCCCGGTAGTTACGGTATTAAAAGAAAAATCAGGAGTAATCACCATGAAATCTGCGAACATCCCACGTCCAATGACCGAACTGTGAAAATCTGCAGTTGTGGGTGAAGATTCAGAGACGGAGGTTGTGAAATAAAAAGAAACTCTGGATTCCGAAGGTCCCGCTCTCTCTTGTTAATGTCAGTGTAGTTTCTATGCAATTTTTGATTGACACATTGACTCATCAGTTCTTTCGGAAACAAATATCTTTCAACAAAATGAAAAGAAAATAACAGTCATCAAAACAGACAACAGCAAGTGATTTGAATGGATATTTAATCAAGAAGTTTGAGGTTTGTGATGTGTCATTGTCCCGCAGCGGAAAGATCTTTACACATTGTCTGTTTTCATTGTGACAGTTGCTGTCAAATTCCCAGTAAATTCAATAACAGGACTAATACCCTCTGAATCAGAAACAAAATCAGAACCAGTGCTCGTTCCGACAGATGGAGGTTTTTTCATTAACTACATATTAAATACATGTCTATGGTTTGTTCTTCACGATGTTACGACGACAACATTGTGATGGATGAGTGTTGTGTAGTTTTATATTTGAACGCTGCTGCTGAGCGACAAACCAAAGCAGCTGTTTGGTTTGTTGCTTTGAAGTCATTCAAACGACCTTCGATTCAAAGTCCGATCTGTGTCTCCTCCACGTTCTCAATGTTTTTCCCAAATCTCGCCACATGAGACCTGCTAGGACGGCCATTTTGTGCAATGGAAGCAAATCTCTAGCTTCCTAAAAGTGTAAAAGGGCTACATTAATTAAATATGCACCACCTGCGGTTTCATTAAGCTTCTACCTAAGGCGTTAGCGTTAGCTTAGCCTGAGCAGGACCTGTGTGTCAGTGCTGAGGCTCATTACGGCTCCAGTTTGTTTTCTTGCTGCTTTACGCTGACTTCAGGACGTCCTGCCTGTTTTTTTATATGTCTCATAGCGTTAGAGAACAACCACTTAGAGAATGTATGACGTGTGCTAGCTGCTAACTCTGAACTTTGTTTTGCACGCCTGCAAAATGATTCACCTACCGTACAAGATTGTCACTGATACGTGTTTTGTCCTGTGTCGACGTGAACGCAGCGCCACCTTCAGTTAGAAACAGGCTGTGGAATTCTCTGTGCTTATTGTGCTGCGGAAAAAACAAACATCTGCAGCATCGATGACAGCGTGTCGCGCCCAAAGACTGTTTACCGACTGTCGGCACTCTTTGCATGAGATCTACTGTAAGTAGGACGCACCTCTGACTGTAATATGACTAAAAACACCACTGTACTGTAATTACAACACGAAGAGTGAACTCGCACCTCTGACTGAAAGACGTCTGTGATGTTTCTCTGTAAATAATCCACCCTGCGATGAGAGGGGATACTCACGGATCAGAGCTGTCGAGTCCGACTCACTTTGAAATGTCGAGAAGCAGCAGGAGCCGTTTTTAACCCTGATCACAGAATCCATAATTCACCATCACCTCTTTTATTCTGCTGATGTGACATTTTACAGTGTCTGCATCATTTTGCTGTTAAAACACTTTCTAAACGTCAGTTGAGCCGAAAACTCAAGACAAATGAGATATTTACTTTTCAAACAAGTCTTATTTCTGCTGTTTTTGACATAACCCATAAGAAAAGACGCCAACAAAACGGATGAGAGCATGAATGAAAAATCAAACTGTCCACTGTGAATATTCAGCAAATACATGCTGCATCAAAGCAGGTTCACAGCTCCACTTCAACTTCATTCTCTCATCATGGTTTGTAGGAGTTATGGACCCGACAACAAAAATAAGATCCGGTGCTTCAAACCTTTACATGTGAAGGGCAAGACGCTAAATTCTTACAAGGCCGACAGCTCCAAACCAATGAGCTGTCAGAGGCTTGTGAGGCTTCTGGTGCTGTGAGCATGTTTGTACAGTGACTCTAGGATTCATTTCATGAAATTTCCAAAACTAGCATATTGACTGAAACACCGCACTTGTGAACAGGCTGAAAGAAAACATTAAATTTAAAGTAGTTTGGAGCGTCGTGTGAGTCAAAGCTGCAAATCGTGTTTTTCAACCCAAAATATACTGAATGTGTTCCTTTGATCTAAATTTGATTAATTTGCAGATTGTAAAGTGATTTAAAGAAAACGTGAAAATCAAATTGAGTTGTTGATTAGAAATTCCTTATATGAAGAAATGTGATATTTAGATTCAGTGCTGTTGTCAAACCGGAAATTAGGAACATTTTCTTAACCCATGAAAACGACAAAAATTATGATTCCATTTCATCAACAATACTGTGAATTTGAAGCTTTTCTGTTTCTATAGTTTCCTTTGCTCTTCAGTCAGTGAGTGTGGATTTACCAGAAACTGTTGAAATGGTTTAACACAAAAAACATTTATACCTCATGAATCACGCAGTTCAATTATATTAATATAACAAAAAAAACTATGCTCCTTCCACGACATATTTAATTGCATATTTGATATGTTAGCGCTGGATTCTATGAATAACAGGGTGATATTGTACAGCTAAGGTACAGACACTGTGTCTTTAGAGATGAACACGTGTCCATGTTAGCTGTGTTTAGACTGAACACCAGATTCACTTCTTTATTGATCCGTCTGAACCGTCACATGAAATCCCTCGTGTCTCAGAGGAACATTCAGACGTAGGAAACCCTTTTTGAGAAGATGAAGATCAGCTTCATGTCTGTTTCACGTAACGGCAAAGTTTCGCTTCATGTAGCACAAAGACTGAAGCAGCGGGAAATTTGTAACTCATCTTGTTCCTTTACACAATTCTGTTTATCGTTAAAACAGCCGGTTTAGTTGATTAGCTTTAATTAAGCTAGGCTACTGGCTGCTAAGGTAGACACAGAGGAGAAGGTGTTTTCTACTACTACATCTATTCTAAATTATATAATATACAATTTGCTCAAAGTGAATTTGTTTAGTCTTTTAACTGAGCCACGTTTCCCCCTGCTCCCAGTCTTAGATTGTGCTAAGCTAGGCACATCTCGGACCTATGGCTGTACTAGTTAAAACTCTCTCATCCGAACACAAAAACAAGAATTTCATAAAAGGTCTGAAGGTTCCTTCAAAGTGTTTGCAATAAAAGCAGGGTGTCTGTAGATGAGGCAAAGATCGAACAGTGTTAGCTCAGTGTGATGATCCGTGAGTGTCTTTCACGTGTAAGATACATGTAAGCGTTTCTTTTTTTATCACATTATGATTGTACAGTTCTGCTTGTATAATTTAAAGCATGTGTTTTAAACCTTTTGTAAATCCAACTGATAACTGTGTACATATACAGAAATGTAGAAAGTCAATAGGTTTGCAGTTAATCTCTAATAGCATGATAATTAGCGGGGTTTAGTCTGTACAGGCTCTATGTTAAATCTTTATGAAGGAAAACACTTGAAATACACCTGATATCAGACTGTGTGCTGTCTAAGGATAAACTCTGCAAAGCATTTTTTTTGTGCCTTTTATATCAATGTATGTAATCTAGACAATCTTGAAAAGCTTGTGTACAACCAAAATGACATTAAAATGGTTTTGGGGTCAAATCCATCAGTTGCTGTGGTCTTTCTACGAGGGGCCACACTGACCTTACCTTCTTCTACACTCTTCTACACCTTCTTCTACGCATGGGGGGGGGGGGGGGGGTGAACCCAATCAAATGACAACAAAGAAATGTTTTATTGCACAAAGACACATTCCTTGATTTTTGTATAATGTCGATGTGCGTCAGCAGGACTGAGGTGATGAGATATGGACAACTCTCATATGGTTTGATTGCTTGTCCACGTTGAAGTTGCTATTGAGAGCGAGAATTCTTTGTGACATCAGTGAACTCCTACCATCATGTTTCTGTTCGATGTTGTGTTTTTCTGAGTCTTTCGCAGGGAAACTAAATTATCGTTAACTTGTTTCCAGGTGTTATCGCCCACGGAGCAGAGCATCCCGCTGCCGCCCTCCCCGGACTACAGGACAAAGGGCCAGAGCGACGAGAAGGAGCATTTCCACATCCTTCCTCAGCTCCAGGCCAAGAGGGCGGACTTCCTCGCAGTAATGCTCACTGGTACTTTGCCTCAGCGCAGGAGCTTTGCCACGCCAGATGAAGAAGAAGTCCCGGATCCTCCAGGGCCAAAGGATGACGACGTCACAAAGAGTGAGTCCAACAGCGAGGCCAGTCAGAAAAGCACTGAGCGTAGCCAGGAAGCTGCGGCCTCCACACTCATGGCCGAGGACCAGAGGGTCCAACGAGAGCACGCCTCAGCTGCTGATGCAGATCCTGACATGGAGGACGCATCCAAAACTCTTGTCCTCTTCTCTCCTGGAGACACTCGCAAGTCTCCCTCAGGTGACGATCCTTTGCTAGAGGCTGAGTTGGCCACACCTTGTACCCTCTATTCCCGTAATGACCGCCTCCTGGTCGGGGAGGCAATTCAGCCTGAACCCTCGGAAACTGGTCGCTTGTCCCCAGCTCTCCGGTCAGACTTGAGGCCTTCCACACCCATCGCTCCTGCATCACCGCCCTTCACCAAAGTTGAGCGAACTTTCATCCATATTGCAGAGACGTCCCATCTCAACGTCATGTCTTCCAACGGTCACTCTGCCAAGGAGAGTGACCGTGAAGTCTTCGCCATCATGAAGGACTCAACTGTAGAGGACTACCCTCGTGAGCAGGGGGGGGCCTCAGTGACAGAAGAGTCTCCAGAGGTGCCAGACCAAACTGCACCAGTTGACAAACACTCCAAAACGGAGAGTGGTGTGTCACCTGTCCTGGCCCAGTCTTTGGAGCCTGTCCCAGAAGCAATGTCACCAGCTCATGAATATAAAGATCTGTCACAGGAACCGAAGAAACAGACGTCAGCCAGTGAAGAAGCTGCCAAGCTTCAGACAACGGTATCAGAACTACCGACATCCATTAAGCCCAGAATCCGCAGCCTAATCCCAGTTCTGATTTCTGAAGAGGATTCAGGCTCAGAAAAGTCCTCGTCCCTCTCGGCTCGGGCTCGGCTCAAGCAGCGGGCCAGGCAACTGGACTTGGCCCGTCTGCTGGTCCAGAAACAACAGGGTCGCTGGATAAGGGGGAGGATGCTGTCTGGGACGTCATCATCGCTGTCCTCTGGGGACGATGAGCGTCAGAGGGCCTCTGAAACTCTGTCCACCACAGGCTCAGAGGAGGACATGCACACCTCGGATGAATCCAAGAGAAGCTGGCGTCTTAAACCGACTGACGAGAAAGGTTCCAAGGAGACCCGGAGCAGGATCCCCAGGCCTGTCACCCCCATAAAGAGGCCTTCAGGGGTGCCTGCTGCTACTTCTCCTTCCCCTCTCTCCTTGCCAGAGTCCAGCACTAAAGGAGCACCATCCTTTGCTAATGGGTATGATTCTGTTTCCCCCTTTTTGTGTGTTAAAAATTCTCACTTTGAATTTTGCAATTTAACACCTCTAATTTTCTCTTCTGTCCACAGGAATCGGAAAATTGGTCTTAGCACTCTTAGCAGCCAACGGAAATCCAAACCTGCCACACCCAGGTCCTCGTCCTCATGTCCCCGCACCTCTGCGGCCCCTGCCCTGACCGGCAGCCCTCGAATGCCCCTGCGAGTCCTGTTTGGAACCCGACGCAGCCTTAGCTCCACTCACTGCAGGACTGACAGCCCCTCTCCTCAGAGAGTATGTCCGTCCAGGCAGCCACTCTCAGTTCGAGCCCCAACTGTCCCTGTGCTACCGCCCAGGACTACAACAACCATGCGGCGCAGCGCCTCACAGGAAGCCACTGCCCAGTCCTCCTCTGGCATCATGTCCACCAGGACCCGGCCGAAACCAGCTGGTACTACAAAGGGGAAACCGGTGGCCAGGGAGAAGGTGGCGCCCGCTAGATAATACAAAGAGACTCATCACTGAGACACGCTTATGTTTAATCAGTCTTCGGACATGCAACGCCTCAAAGGTTCTCACTTGATTCCATCTTAGACTGTGCTGTCACAATGACCTCCTTCAACTCATTTAATATGTATGGACCTCTTATTATTTTCCACGGACAGCTTACCGAACTATCTTCATGGGCTTCCAGTAATTTTCACTGACTGTGGTACAGGAGCGTAGCTGCCATGGTGCTATGGATATGTCCCTGGCCAATCCCTGGTCTACGCTAACTGGTTCCGGGGGGTGAGAGTCTTGGCCTCCAACAAGCCTCTCATCTTACACTGTACTCCCAGCTTGTCCACAGCTATACTACTCTACTACTGACAATACCCTGCTTGGTTCACATTGCATGGTGAAGTATATCACAAATACATTGACTCTGTAGAACGAAAACAAAAATCTGTACCTTTACATTATTTGATCAGGTTCTCCCCTTTCTATTGGCCAAAAAAAGATCAAATTGAACTGGTTTGAAGGCCCAAACTATGATAATATCGTAAGAGATTCCTTAATATATCCTGTGTCAATTATAGTCTTGGATAAAGAGAAGAGTTGGATGTGAACACAAAATAATTTGCTCGGCTGCTAGCCTCCTCCTCATGGTGTGACATGGGCATGCTTTAATCAATCTATTTTCTGGGTGTTTTTATTTTGTTTATGCTTTGAATTGTACAGTATATGATAGAATCATTTCCCATAAAGACATCTTTATTTTTTATCTTGCCAAGCAAAATGTAAATTTGAACCTTCTGTACCAATGTGTTGGCACTATGCCTGTTGTTTATCGCATGAGAAAAACAGGGTTAACCATGAGAGGACGACGCTACCCCTGCTTGGATTCTGCAGTGCAAAGGTCAGCTGATTGTTGGAGCCCAGGTTGTGTTTGTAGAGGAGTCGATGGGCAGTGAACTGTGAAGTAAAGTCTTGATCATGTGAAACGGCCTCTTGTCATTATTCTCTCCCTGGTTTACGTGACCTGGGTCCAGAATGGTTGAGGTCCAGATCAGAACCATCTAGACTTCCCACAGGCCTCAAGTATGATATACAAAAATACTAGTTTTGATCAGACCGAGGGTACAACACTAGTTTCCAGTTACTTTTCAGTTTTACATTAAACCGGTGTTTCAGAGTTTTTTGTACTTACATTTTAAATACAAAATAAATATTGGCCCTCAGCACAAGTTCTGAATACATGAGCATGCGCCTCTCACAAGTAATGTCATCAGTAATTTTCATGTTTAATTAATGCTTTAGCTCCTAACCCCTCCGGTTGTAATGACTGTAAACATCTGGCTGCTCTTCTATAGCTGCAAACATCACGTGACTTTCAGCTGTGGTTACCAGAGGGAGGTTACCAGAGGGATGCACCAGAATGAGACCGGTGATAGGCCTGGTCGCCTGTCACTCAAAGTGCAGCTGATCAGAGGAGGGGCTCAGGAGGCAGGTCTGCAGCTCTAGAGAGGACAGACAGAGGACATGGACATACACAGTGCAGCAGTTTGTCCACTTGTCCACTGATGCATCATCTCAGGGACCAACACCTCACACTAAGTCCCAGAAAGGTGTAAAGTATGAGCCTTTAATACTCTGTGCATGAGTTGAGCCTATTATCTATAAATGAACTCAAATGTAGTCAGTTGTTGGTCCTTTGCAGTCAGAGCTACAAGTATAAGGAGGCTTTTTATATTGGTCATGTCAGGGGCTACGTTCCCATGTAATAAACGTGTGTTCTGTACGTGACGGTGATGAAGACTGATGTGGAATTGATCATATATCAGCAGTGATGACACCGTACGTACTGTAATGCTGAGAACTAAATATATCTAATGTGTGTCATGGACGCAACTCAACAAAAAAACACTGTGTCCATGAGATCGATTGAGGATCAGCTTCGACCAGAGGAGTCAAAAAAACTAGTAATAGTAGTAGTAGGAGCAGCAGTATTAGTAGTAATTGCACTAGTACTACTAATAGTAGCAGCAGTATTAGTAGTAGTTGCACTCGTAGTAGTAGTAGCACTATTAGTAGTAGTTGCACTAGTGGTAGTAGTAGCAGTATTAGTAGTAGTTGCACTAGTACTGGTAGTAGTAGTAGCAGTAGTGGTTGCACTAGTAGTAATAGTAGTAGTAGTAGTAGCAGCAGTAGTAGTAGTGGTTGCACTAGTAGTAATAGTAGTAGTAGCAGCAGTATTAGTAGTAGTTACACTAGAACTAGTAGTAGTAGTAGCAGTAGTAGTAGCAGTAGTAGTAGTATTATAAGTAGTCTTTTTGCTGTTGTAGTTCTGGTGGTTATTCGCTAGGAGGCAGTGATGAGGCCCTGGGCCCAGCAGTAGTGGTGACGCAGAGACAAGATGGCGGCCCCGGTGCAGGTGTGTTGTGTGGACACCCTCCCTCCTCACCTGAGTCCTCTGGACGCGTTAATGTTCGAATCCCACCTGGACGCACTTTTCCACAGTGACACGGAGCCGCCCACCGTCCTCTTCAGTCCGCAGCGGCCTCAGGGCTGCGGGAGGTCCGGCATCTTACTGCGCGTCCACCCGCTCCCCGAGCAGGACACCGCGGGCTGCGGAGACAGACATGTCCCCGGAGCCGAGTCCCGAAGCGGCGTCCGGCTGTTCGTCAGCCGCTTCTTCCTGCGGCACCACGGGCTCCAGCGGCTCGGCTGCTCCGGGACCGTCCGGGCCCTGGAGCCGGTCAGCCTGGACAGAGTGGTGCTGGGAGCCCGCAGCAGAGAGAGCCTCCGCTGGGCCGGAGGGGAGCACTTCACCGCCGGGCTGCTGGAGCTCTGCCGCCCGGGACAGTGGCTGCTGGCCCGGCAGGGAGACCCGCTGCTGCTGCCCCGACCCCCGCTGCCGGAGGCCCCCGGAGAGGAGCCGGGACAGGTCGGTGAAAACAGTCAATCTATAAAAGTATTTATACTAAACAGAAGTTTCAAAGTTACACTTCTGCTCAGAAAAGACTCAGAAGTTAGTCCAGCACATGAAGTACATCTCAGTTGAATATATTCTGTGATATTCATCATAATCTGTAAAGTAGTAACTGAAGTTCTAACGTTGAAGTACTTTTCCCTCTGATATGTGTGAAACACAAGTATAAAGTAGCAGAACATATTTAAAAGGTAACTTAACTTTAAACTGTACAGAAAAATACTAGAGTAAATGTACTTAGTAACTCCTTGGGTATTTTTGATAATGTGGACAAATTGATATGATTTAGGGAAATAAACACAAAAAATATAAATGTTTACTCAACATTTTTTAATTTACTGAAATGTAATGATTATATTTTTATTTTGTGTGTCACAGATTTCTCTAAATTAGAAATAACATAATTCTGAGAGAAACTAGAGATTTTTAGTCTTAATTCAACTTAATTAAAATGTCTATCAATTCATTGAAAACATATTTTGTCAGACTTCTAGTTAGAAATACAACTTTTATTCATGAAACTGATGAACACATTTTCTGTTGTGTCCTAAAATCCTTTAACATCAGAGTTTGTCGTTGTGTGTGGATGTTGTGTTGTCAGGTGCAGCAGCCGCTCCTGGACCTGATGGTGTTGGCGTGCAGTCCGGTGTCACAGGGCCGGATCACAGCCGACACGTCTCTGGTTCTGACCGACTGCTGGGACCCAGTGGACCCCCCGGGGGCCCCCCCGCCCTGCAGACCGCTCAGTCTGAGCTTCTCAGATTTTGCTCATTACGCCGACAGCCTCGGGGGGGGACGCTCTCTCCTCGACAGCAGGAAGCTGCTCGGCTCGGAGTTCTCAGACATCCTGCGGGCGCTGGAGTGCCGGGTGGACGTCCTGGTGGTGGACGTCTCACGGTGGACGGGCGTCAGAGGTCAGCAGGGGGCGGTGGTGGACGTGGACAACTGTGTGTTTGTGAGCAAGCAGCTGCTGCTCCGGCTCGGGCTGTTTAACCACGAGTGGGTGGAGCTGTCGAAGGGGGGAGGATCCTCGCGACCTCAGCCGGGTCAGGTGGACGTCAGGGGGGGAGCCGGCCGGGAGCGGCTGGTGTCTGTGGTGGTGGTGGATGAGAGTCCAGATCTGCAGAGCCTTGATGAAGTTGGTTTCATATCAGCGTGTCTGTGGTTCAACTTGACCGGAGGGGAAGTGACTCCTGAGAACAGCCTCACACTGAGGATGAAGGTGAGCAATCCACCAGTTAATCTCATTGTCCAATCGAGTCGGTTGTTATCATGTGTAAGTAAAGATGACGGCTCCCAAAAGTGAAGCCAAATCATCTTGATCGCCCCCTGGTGGCTGGGTGCAGTATCGATCATTAACCCTTCCTCCTCCATGTCAGCAGATGGGACATGAACCAAATGAAAAAAAATCTAAAGTAGACGTAAAATAAATGTTTGTATTATATGAATTAGATAACTTGTGGTCTTGTGGCTGCTCTGATTCTTGATCGTCCCCCCCCCCTCACTGTGGCCTCTTGTCATCTTGTCTCAGAGGTGGAGACCGGCTCCTCCGGAGGTCGGTGGTGGCTCTGACACTTCCTGTCGCTCAGCTTCTCCTGCGTTCGCCGCTGAGCTTCACATCCAGCCGGTGGTGTCTCTGCTGTGCGACAGCCGGGGGGGCGGCGACGCCCTGCTGTCCGAACACTTCAGTTCTCCCAGGTCAGCCGCCGGAGTCGAGTCGCTTGAGTCAATGTCAGCTGTCAATCAAGACGTCTCAGTCTGTTTTGATACCCTCGAATAAATAATGTATATTTAAACTGATCAGAAACACTGACACCTGAAATGACGGGAACCATCTTTGACAAACGTTTATTTTACTTCTTTGATTTGTCCAAAGAAGTAAAATAAACGAAGGGGGGGGGGGGGTTTACTTGTGGGAGCTGTCATGTCGGCCATCTTTATTTAGCGTCTCTGATTGAATGAAGAACTTGAAATGTAAAGCGACACCTTCTCATTTTACACGTTTGACTGATTCCATGAAAACTTCTTACAAATGTTCTCTCGAGTCGGAGGAACTGGGATCTGAGTCTGACCAGTGGTCTCTCTCTCTCTGCAGACTGGTTTCACTCGGAGACGTCTTATCAGTTCCCACTGGAAACCATCCAGACCTGCTGGAGAACAACTGTGACGGCATCCACAGGTACGACACTTCAGAACCTGAGGAGCGCTCTAAGGTCCTTCAGGAGGTTCTACATGGTTATTGAGGAGCTTCTCAGGATGGGTTCGTGGTCGACGTGAAGGTTCTAAGCGGTTCTATGAAGTTAGTGGTTGTTAAGGAGGTTCAGGGGGATGTGACGAGGCTGGAGTCACCAAAGAGGAGGTTCTTCAGGTCCTCTATGAGTTTCTCTGCTTCTTCCGGAGGAGGATTCTAGGGACCTTTGGGATATTGAGGGTTCTTAAGGCGGTTCAACACCTGTCAGAGATTTGAGGTGATGTGTTATTCAGGTTTAGAGAAATGTCCGGAAGCTGGTCCTGCCGCCAGCTTCAACAAAACACAGAATGAAAGTACGTCTCTTTAAACCAGAAGAATTTACTCGAGGAGAAGTGAGGAGAGGTTCCACAGGCACGTCACATGACATTTCCTTTATTTAAATATATATTTATACTTTTATTTTTAGGGAAGTTAATCCGTTAAATACTGAAACTAAGACGCTAGTCAGTGACAACAGGGAGATTTATTTATTCCTGTAGCAAATGTTCTGTTCATGTGTTGATGTTTCCCGGTGATGAATCTGTGACCTCTGACCTCTGACAGGTCTCCTGTGCTGTTCTTCAAAGTGCAGAAGGTGTGTCCGTCTGCAGAGGAGGAAGGAGGAGGAGGAGGAGGAAGAGGAGGAGGAGCTCTCCTGGCCGACCGACTGCACACCTCCCTCTACATGGTGACCTTTGTCTTTGAATGTGTCTCCTCCTCTCAGCCGGCAGTAAACTTCTGTCAGCTGGGCCCCGGTGTCGGTGTGTCGGTCTGTGGCTCTGACTCTGTGGACGTTTGTTTTGTGCGTGTCCTCAGGGAGCGTCCACTAACAGCCCCGCCCCCTGCAGCTGGGTGGAGCGAGGGTCTCTGTGGAGCAGTCTGTCTCCTCCGGGCCTGGACAGGACCGTGGACCTCCTCAGCAGCATCATCCTGCCCCACCTGCAGCACAGGTAACTCTCTAACACTAGAGTCTGCCTGCTGAGGCCTGTCATAGAGAGGCGTGACCGGACCATGTGTGTGGTTGCAGCAGCTCTCTGTCCGGTTGCACCGTCCTCCTCCACGGCCCGGCAGGAAGTGGAAAGGTGACGGTGGTGAGCGCGGCGAGTCGCAGACTGAACCTCCACCTGCTGAAGGTACCACGTCCTCAACATGTTTGATTCCACGTCTTCTTCTTTCTCTGTGTAGCTCACACTTCACTGTGATATTTGCCACATATGTGTTGAGCATGTTGATGTCTCCACACCGTGTCTCTGGTCACATGGTGCCCTGTGCAGGTGGACTGTGTGAGTGTGTGCGCTGACACACCTGCAGCCGCTGAGGTGAAGCTGACCTCCTTGTTCCAGCGAGCCGCCGCCCTGCAGCCATGTGTCCTGCTGCTCAGGAACCTGCAGCTCCTGCTCCGGCCCCGAGGGGAGGAGGACGCCAGGGTCCAGGCCGCGCTCCACCATCTGCTCAGCAGCGCCCCCATCAGGTCACTGGCTTTCTCTGACACTCATACACTAACACAGAACACAGAGGAGTCTGAGAGCTGGCTCCTTCACACTGAACATTTACCTGCTCGGATATTAACAATTGAAGCTCCGTGTGTTTCAGTGTGGTGGTGGTGGCGACCGTCTGCAGACCTCGGGACCTTTCTGCAGGTGTAGTGACAGCGTTCGTCCACCAGGTGTCGGTAGAGAGCCCCAGTGAAGAGCAGCGGCGCTCTATGTTGTTGAGCCTGAGCCGAGACCTTCACCTGGGCAGAGACGTGAGTCTGGAGAGACTCTCCAAACTCACAGCGGTACGGCAGCACCCAGCAAACTGATCTGTCTCTGGAGTCTCAATATTCATTATATAATATTTATATAACGCCAAATCAAAACACACACCCTCTCCTCTGATCCTTGGACGAGCGTTTCTTCTGGTTTCACTGGTGTTTGGTTGTTGGTTTCTGCTCTTCCTCATCTCCTCTAATTCTGCTGTTATCTCATCCATATTATTTTACATTGAGCACAGACCTGTCAGTTGTTCACGTTTAGATCTTTTATTGTTGATAATCAGATCATTGACCAGAGTTTCTCCTGCTCAGGGTTTTGTGTTGGGAGATCTCCGGGTCCTGCTGGCGGAGGCCGGTCGAGCTGCCTGCAGGAGGCTGAGTCACACCTGGTGAGGCAAACGGATAGAAACTCACGACATTGAATCAGTTATTTTATTAACAACTTTTATTGTATTTTTAAATAAGTATCAATAACTACTTCACAAGCTACCACAGTTTCTTAGACCACATATTTAATTTAAGATGTCATCAGAGTCATAAACATAAAAGATTTTCTCACTTGAAAGTGGTTTATATCAGAACTAGAATTCGGACTAAACATGATGAACCCTGTGTTGTTGAGCAGTGGGGGTCGGCGGGAGGAGGACCTGTGCTCCAGCGGAGTGACCGTCCTGAACCAGGACTTCACCTGCGCCCTGGAGACGCTGCAGGACGCCCAGTCCAAGGCCATCGGAGCCCCGAAGGTGACCGATCAGTTTGTGATGCTCTATCCTCTGTTATCGTGTGGACGTCCTCTGGTCTCTCCAGCTCCGACCCTTCTTCTCTTCTGTGCACATACAGATTCCTAACGTGCGCTGGGAGGATGTCGGGGGTCTGCAGCAGGTGAAGAAAGAAATCCTGGACACGATCCAGCTCCCTCTGCAGCGTCCGGAGCTCCTGGCTCTGGGCCTCAGCCGGACCGGGGTCCTGCTGTACGGACCCCCGGGAACAGGGAAAACCCTGCTGGCCAAGGCCGTGGCCACCGAGTGCTCCATGACCTTCCTCAGGTGGGGGGGGGGGGCGGATACTCACCTGCAGCTATTTTCATATTGAAATGATTCTCGTCAGGTGTAAAATCCAACAAAATGATCTTGTTTTGGGTGTTTTAGACTTTTTATCAAGACGTTTCTCAAAACACTGTTTAGCTGAAGCTCAGTTTCCTATCATGTTCTTGACGTGTTCTTGACGTGTTCTTGACGTGTTCCTGACGTGTTCCTGACGTGTTCCTGACGTGTTCCTGACGTGTTCTTGACGTTTTCCTGACGTGTTCCTGACGTGTTCCTGACGTGTTCCTGGCGTGTTCTGCAGGTTCTGTCTGTGAGAACAAACGACACCGACCCTCTTGAATCCTGACTTCTCTATCTGCTCTTGTTTCAGTGTGAAAGGTCCGGAGCTCATCAACATGTACGTGGGTCAGAGTGAAGAGAACATCAGAGAAGGTTTGTGTCACTCGACTTGTTTCACTTGTTCTTAAAGTTAGAATCTCAACGTAAACTAAAGGAAAAGAACCAATTTATTTAATTTCAACAAGTTTCACACGAATTAACTCAAATGCAAAAGTAAAATAAATATAGTAATAATGAATTGAACTCATTCAGACTCTTCAGTTGTTGGAGGATTTGAATTTACTTGTGTTTATTGTTGTCGAGCAGCTCTTGTGTATAAGTGTTGTGTTGTGTGGTTCAGTGTTCAGCAGAGCGCGCTCAGCAGCTCCATGCGTCGTCTTCTTCGATGAGCTGGACTCGCTGGCTCCCAGCAGGGGGCGCAGTGGAGACTCTGGAGGAGTGATGGACAGGTGAGGATTCTCCTTCTTAGTCTAATTCCTTAATGTCTTATTTTATCCCATTTTTCTTTTATTTGTTTGCTGTTTGTTTTTTGTATTACTTTTATTGTGATTTTATTCACAGAGTTGTGTCTCAGCTGCTGGCCGAGCTCGACGCGCTGCCCTCGACCGCCGGGGTGTTTGTGATCGGAGCCACGAACCGTCCAGACCTGCTCGACCAATCACTGCAGAGACCTGGCAGGTCAGAACCCCCCCCCCCACACACACACACACTTAGTGAGAATATAGTTTATGATAAGAGTCCTTAAAAACTTATATAAAACTGATTTGAAAATATCTTTTAGCTACAGGACAGTATATTTTGGTTTAACTAAACCACCTGGATTCTTAATTTGTACATATTAGGCAGACAGATGGCGCTAGAGTCCGACCCACAAAGGGAATTTAATATATAGAAAATAACTCTAACACATTAAGAGAAACACCATAACACACATCAATCATTGTTTGTGACTCATCTTTTACGAATACAAATTTTACTTTAATAAAGTAGATTTACAACAAACTTTTTAAAAACTTCTTTTGAAAGTGCGAGGACGAGACGTCCGTCAGCTTCACTCAAGAACATTGAGAGGACTTCTATGTGTTGATGTGTTTTGATGATTTCAGGTTTGATAAGTTGGTCTACGTTGGAATCAACGAGGATCGAGTCTCTCAGCTTCAAGTTCTTCAGGCCATCCTCAGAAAGTAAGAGCAGCGCCCCCTGTAGGAAGACAGCTCAGTTATTTAGATGTTTAGATAAACAACCACATCATCACACAGCTGTGGACAAGAACATTATTTTATTATGGATATTGTCTAACTTACTAATGTTGACGTCAGGTTCCAGCTGGACCCGGCGGTGAACCTGGAGGAGGTGGTGGAGAGTTGCCCCGCCCACATGACCGGTGCTGACCTCTACGCTCTGTGTTCAGACGCCATGACGGGCGCCATCAAGAGGAAGATCGCTCTGATCGACGAAGGTGAAGACAGGAAACAAGTGATCCTGTGAAGTCCAGAAGTCCTTTGATCATTTTGACTGTTCAGCAGAAAGTAGCTGAAACGTCTCTCTCTCCCTCTCCTTCCTTCCCTTCCTCTCTCTCTCTCCCCCCCTCCCTCTCTCTCTCCTTCCCTTCCTCTCTCTCTCTCTCCCTCCCTCCCTCCCTCCCTCTCTCTCTCTCTCTCTCAGGTGTGGACTCGGAGGACTCTCCTGTCGTTCTCTCTGCTGACGACTTCTCTGCCTCGTTAGAAAACTTCAAACCCTCGGTTTCCGAACAGGAGCTTCTCCGATACGCAGACATCCGACAGAAACTCAGCGTGACGTAGAATCACAGGAAATAAGAACTGTCGGTCGACAACGTTCACGCATCGACAAGATGCTGCTGCTGTAAATTTAACTTGAACTGTTATTAAATCATTTTATGAAATCAATAAAACGAGAAAAGATGCAGAAGAACAGTTTATTGAAGCTGAGCTGGTGTTGCCTGGTTCTGCCACTAGGAGGAGCTTTTTACAAATAATCAGCTATAATAATCTTCTGTCATAGTGACTCTACTTTTACTATAGAACCAGTGCTGATTACATAAAGAGCATAGAAAGGTAATGAGGACTCAGTTGTTAATGTACCAGCTGCAGTTGTAGCTCCACTTGAGGAATAATTGTCTCTTCAATGTGTTTGTTGTTGTGCAGCTCTGGAACCTTCCAGAGTTTCTCTTTGCTAGCATCAAGCTAACTGCTAATATGCTACTTTAACAAAATCTGACATCATTAACATGTCAAACTAAAGTCAGCTGAGATGTGTGGTGATGATAATGTTTTTTACATCTGACAATAAGGTTTGTAATGATTGTTAATCACTTTACTTTCTCAGATTTATTGGAATGTTTCTGATCTTTGTCATATTTAACTTATTTGTATCAAATATATTAAAGATGATGTTAAATTCTAAAGTTAAATATATGGAGGACAGTTACAAAGTCTAACCAGCAGAGGGAGACAGGGAGAAACATCCCTGGATCACAAAGCTTTTATTTTGGTACACACAAATTTACATATTAGCTAAATAGCTACTTAGTTACACTTTGATTAACATTTAGATTAAGATTTAATTTTACACTTGACATAGATTTATATTTAACCGACATGTGTAACTATGTTTAATATGTAGATTTGATATTTATATTTTGATCTAACGTTTAGATTTAAAATCTACAACAAACACTGAGTTTTTTTAAGGATTTTTTAATCTGCAGCTTATTGAGCAAAAACAACATGATAAGAAACCTTGTTTTTTTAAATGCGGTGTTTGGATCATCACACAGGTTTGTAGCGTTCACACGTCTTCTGGTGTTTGTCGTGTGAAGCTACTGAGTGTTTGGCTCTGACAGAAGAACGTGAGACAGCAGGGGGCGCCCTGTCAGATTTCAGAGTTTAATCAGCAGTTGCTTCATCTTCTGAGACTCAAACACATCAACCTGGAAAACTGAGAACACAGGGACAGCTGAGTTCCACCAACAGTTTGTCGTCGGGTAGAAGAGATGAACAGGCCACAGTCATTACAGTCGAATGAGCCAAAACACATTTGAAGAGGGGGGTGAGAAGGCTGGCGGTCCAGGTCTGGTGTAATCCGGATTAATCTGGAGGTCTGGATCTCTGTGCTTTGTTCTCTGGCTTCGATCTGTTCTGTGGTTCCTGGGTTTGAGTTCGTCGCTGGGGCAAAGGTCGTTCACGCTCCTCTTCCTCCTCCTCTTCCTCTTCCATGTCTACGGAGACGCCCGTCCCTGGGGAGGACTCAGGTGAAGTGGGGCATTCGACTGCAGGTTCTGGAGGAAACAACCGAGGTCATCAGAGTTCTTCTGGACAAAGAGAATCCAGACACACAAGAAGGTAATCAAACAAGTTGAGTAATTATAACACTGGAAACAAACACAATGTGAACACAACAGCCCTTAACCCCCCCACAAGTTTAGATTTAACGTTCTGGAAAGATTCTGGTTTGAGTTCCACAACCGTCGCGGTGACGTCACCCGTTGGTTTGTGAGCCGAAGCCTCAGCTTCACATCGTGTCCAGTGCCATCTTGGTTTGTTGAAACCAGAAATGACCATATTTGGAGGACCAGGGGGTGGAGCCTGACCGAGAGCTGGCGGACACGCCCACCCACACCTGCCACCTGCATCCATTGGACGGCAACAGCTGTCAATCACACTGTGGTATCCCCCCCTCCCCCCTGATACATCAGGTTTATGGTCTGTTTGACTCTAAATGATCATAATTCACTAAATGATCATCAGCTGTTTGAAGAAGACTGGAAACTAGAGACTGAGACATGAACTCCTGAATGTTACTGACGTTATGAAGTGAGAAGTCACTTTCTATAGAAACTACCAGAGGAGTCGCCCCCTGCTGGTCACGACACAGAACACAGGTTTCTGGACCCCGGGTCTACGTCTGATTTTTACAGTCTGTGATTTTACATTAAAAACAGAATGTCTCCATTATATATATATTTTAACTTAACCGTCATGTTTCCTGAACCTGAGAAAACAAACTTCAGTGTGTGTAACATTTCAAAAAGACACTTTGTGAGTTTACGTGGTGAACGTTGCGCTTCGCTCCTCTGACCACTTCCTGTGTCTGTGTCGATGTCGGGGTTAGCATTCCTCCGTGCAACATAAGCTATATTTACCGCTTACGTGGCCTTTGCTACTTTTGTGCGCTTCATCCTTTTCCTCCTCATCAGTGTCACCTGAGGCCTCTTCAACCCGGCGATGAGCAGCAGCAACCGGGGCCGCGACTTGGTGAGCCAGCTTCTCAGTAGCGTCCCCTTGGGAAACCTGCAGGAACCACAGCGTGAGTCTCTACTGGCACCAGTCACACTTCAACCTCCAACACACAACTGTCTCACAACATCTCACAACGTTAAAACACACAAACCTTCAGAAACTGAAATCAGATACATGTAGATTTCCATAATTGATGGTTCTACAAGATGCTGATGAACAGAATATGAAGGAAAACCTGTTGTCTTATTCATTTCACTCAAGTCCAAGATTTGACACCGTTGAGTTTAAACATGACGGAGAAAACGGGCCCCGAGCTGAGGACGGGCCCCGAGCTGAGGACAGGCCCCCGAGCTGAGGACGGGACGGGCCCCGAGCTGAGGACAGCCCCCCGAGCTGAGGACGGGGCCCCGAGCTGAGGACGGGCCCCCGAGCTGAGGACGGGCCCCGAGCTGAGGACGGGACGGCCCCCGAGCTGAGGACGGGCCCCGAGCTGAGGACGGGCCCCGAGCTGAGGACAGCCCCCCGAGCTGAGGACGGGGCCCCGAGCTGAGGACGGGCCCCCGAGCTGAGGACGGGCCCCGAGCTGAGGACGGGACGGCCCCCGAGCTGAGGACGGGACGGGCCCCGAGCTGAGGACGGGCCCCGAGCTGAGGACGGGCCCCGAGCTGAGGACGGGCCCCGAGCTGAGGACGGCCCCCGAGCTGAGGACGGGCCCCGAGCTGAGGACGGGACGGGCCCCGAGCTGAGGACGGGACGGGCCCCGAGCTGAGGACAGCCCCCCGAGCTGAGGACGGGCCCCGAGCTGAGGACGGGACGGGCCCCGAGCTGAGGACGGGCCCCCGAGCTGAGGACGGGCCCCGAGCTGAGGACAGCCCCCGAGCTGAGGACGGGCCCTGAGCTGAGGACGGGATGGGCCCCGAGCTGAGGACGGGCCCCGAGCTGAGGACGGGCCCCGAGCTGAGGACGGGCCCCCGAGCTGAGGATGGGCCCCCGAGCTGAGGACGGGACGGGCCCCGAGCTGAGGACGGGCCCCGAGCTGAGGACGGGTCCCGAGCTGAGGACGGGCCCCCGAGCTGAGGACGGCCCCCGAGCTGAGGACGGGCCCCCGAGCTGAGAAGAGGGCCCCAAACACACATCCGAACTTCAACACGTCAAACTGACGAATCACAGATGACGAAAAATATCCACGTTGTCAATTAAATTTCTAGTTGTTGTTTGATTGAACCTGAATTAAACTTCGATGTTTTTGAAAAAAGCATTTTTATATAACGATAACAAAAGGAAATTATTCATCGTCACGTTAGCAAGCAAGTCGCAAACGTTTGTTTTGTTTGAAATCTTTTTTCACTTTTTGTAAAGAAAATAAATTTGTTGGAAGAAAGAACCGATCAGTCAGAAAACCATTAACGCAGATTGACTCAGACTTCCCGTCCCCGTCGCTCTTAACGTTTCTCTTTTAATCTTTTAATCCAGAGTTTGACGTCAGTAGAACCTCTCGACCAATCACATCTCTGCGTTTCAAACCGGAGCGCGCGCCACGTGGAGCGGAGCCTCGTCTTCTCGGTGCACGAGCCTGGAGGAGGAGCAGCTCACCGGTGACGCGCCACAGTTTGCTCTCTGTGTTGTGAACGAGTCGCGCGCTGCGCAGCGAAACGCACGAGCCGTCAATTGTTCGCACGTTGTGCTGTTCGAGCAAAGTGAAATCTAGCAACGTTCAGACGCCATTGTTGTGTCCTGTGCGGGTTTGACGTGAACTGTAGCGGAGCTAACGTTGTTTGTGTAGCCCCCCCCCCCCCACTCTTCATCCTCCTCCTTGTGATCTCTTCATTTCTTCTTTTGCAGGAACAACTCGTTTCCTCTCGTTAAACTCTTCATCTCTTCTCCTCCTCTTCACCTTCAAACTTTCATCTCGTTGTTCTTCTTCTTTTCTACAAAACTTTGTTATTTTTGCAGAATCAGGTTCGATCATAAAATCACAACATCCTGTATCTGCAGCTCCTCTCCTCCTCTTCCTCCTTCTCCTCTTCCTCCTCTCTTCCTACTTCTCTTCCTCCTCGTCCTCCTCCTCTCCCTCCTTCTCCTCATACTACTCTTCCTCCTACTCCTCTTCCCCTCATCTTCTTCCACTACTCTTCCTACTCCTCTTCCTCCTCCTCCTCACTGACCGGTCGTGGACGTCCTTCTTCTCAGATGATAACTTGGACATTGTCCTCGTGTGTCCTCCACTCACTCTTAGTATCTGAGTCACAAACGAGCAGAAGCTCATCACCATCATCACCATCATCATCATCATCATCATCATCATCATCATCATCATCATCACCATCATCATCATCATCACCATCATCATCATCATCATTATCATCATCATCATGTCACAGCGTCTCTCTGCTCCAGCATTTCAGAACCATTCCTCCCAGTCCCTGGTACCAGTCTGTACTGGTGCAGTGGGAGAATAGAGGTACCACTAAGTTGTTTCTCAAACGACCCTGAAGAACCCACTTGCCTTAAATTCATCAGGAGTCCGGGTTCTGGCCGCGAGGCAGCGAAACGAGTGGAGAGCGACAGATTCACAAGTGGTGGTGATGTCCACCTCCTCCATCACAACTTAGCAGTACTCTACCTCGGCTCCCACTCTGCACACACACAACACAACACAACACACTTACCAGTTGACCCCACACATTTGTTAGGTTATGCCCCCGGCGTCCCTGCAGAGCCACATATATGATCCCGCTGCAGTTTTCCTCTCGCACTCGAAGCTTCAGTCCGGACACAACAACACCACGGGGGGATAATAGGAGGCCGTGTGGGGGGGTGCCGCTGAGGGGGGTGCTTTAAAAAGGAGGGTCCACTCAGCAGTTCTGACTGGGGACACCACGACCCAGGACAGCCAGCCAATCAGAGGGCTGACCTCACCTGTTACCATGACGGCCGGCAGTGTCCGGTGTAAGAAGGGTCCGGGGGGGGGGGGGGGGGGGGGGTGAAGGAAGCTGTGAGTCGACCTGACGCTGCTGAACACACACACACACACACACACACACACACACACACACAAAATACAAAATATAGAAAAGTAAAGAGAGTCAATAGAAGTTGAGGCAACGAACTGGGACTTTTGAAAATGATGTTTCGGCCTCGATGTGTCTTCTGAAGGTTAAAATAAAATAAATATTAGTTTTGATTCTGGATTTCATTCTATTGTGTTTCTTATATTTCTCACGTGTCGGTTACTTGTTTTGAATGTTGTTTGTACGAAGGTTTTCTTTGGGAAATTCATTTGTCTTGATTCTGTTTTGTGGCTGAGATGGAATTTAATTTCAACTTTTCACCGAGGAGATAAAGAAGAAACATTTTGAGCTGGAAAATGTTTCACGTCATTGACAACTGGATTTTTACTTGTTATGATTCTTTTATCTTTATGTTTCTGTCCGGTTTATTGTGTGGGGGGGGGGTAACCTTTTTTTTGCCATCACTTTCAAATTACGTTTTATTATTTTATCTGTTGTCTTTGGTTTTTATTGAGTTTTTTTTTTTTACAGTTGATTAAAAGGATGAAACTCTGTAGTCTGTCTGTAGAGGGCGCTGTGGCACCAGGATGAGACAGAGAGAGGCAGTGAAGGTGGGGGGGGTGGCTGGTACTGCAATGCAGATCAAGTGGGGAGGGGGGAGGAGGAGAGGTGTGGGAGGGGTGTGGACTCTGCAGAGAACAGATCTTGTTCTGGGGGGGTGTGTGTGTGGGGGGGGGGGGATTCCCTGATGTTTGACGTCAACTGATGAAATTCTCACATTAGAATGTGGGATTATTACTCACACGCTGCTTCCTGATTGGCCGGCAGGTGGACGGATGGTTTGGTTTCATCCAATCAGAACTTGTGATTGGTTTAAACTGAAGGAAACCATAGGAACACAGCTGGTTGATGAAGAACCAGATTTTTCAACTGGTTCTTCTTCATTATGAGTCCAACTGAAACTGGACCAACACAATGAGAAGATTTGATTTGTAGGAAATCCAGTAATTCATTATTTTGTCTTTTTTACAAACACACAACACGACTGTATGTCTTTCAGGGACGAGGATCATGTGCCAAATAAGGAAAAAAGCAAAGAGAAGTAAAAAGGTGTTGAACTCTAAATGTCAAAAAGGAATGTGAGAAGTTTAATAAAAACCAGACGAGTCAAAGTATAAAATAATTTATTGACATTTGAATTGTTTTTTTACAAACACTTTGTGCTGATACAGTTTTCATTGGTGATGATAAGTGAGGAACGAGTGGAGGTGATGGTGACCTTCATGCTCAGGAGCTCCTACATGGACCCGATGGAGGAGAAGGTCGAAGGTCAGAGAGAACAAACCTCACACAGCTCCAGAACTGAAAACTGTCAGACACCATGCAGGACGATCAAAGTGCGTCAGTGACGTGCATGAAAATAATTGCATATTAGGATCATATATCATATTTCACAGCGACACAGACAGACTCTCAGATTATCATTTGGACATTTCAAACGTTTCCTCTGATTAGACGGAACCAAGCTTCAGATTCACGTCGGACCTTCAACTCAAGTTCAAGAAGCAGAAAGTAAAAAAACACAATTTATTCTACAGTATTAATCTGGTTTGAATAAAATCTGCAGTTAAATGTTGGGATCGGGAAATAAATCATTTTCTGTCAGTGCATTCGGTTCAGTTCAGAGTCGGAGCTGAAGTGACGATCGATCTGATGAAGCTGGATCGATTCATAAGTCTGTTTTTAAATCATCTCTCCAAACGTGATTTAATATCATCGGGTCAAAGGTCAGTTGAACTCCACGTGAAGCCTCTTCGCTAACACACACAATATCAATGTGTCAAAGTATCAGGACAGAACGTTGATCAGAATCCAGGTTCACTCAAAGTTCTGATTGGTTCTGTAGAGTCACAGTGGACCTGTAGTCGGGTTCAGGTGATGATCTGTGTGCGTCACACATGAGGTGTCACATGGTGTTAAAGGGGGCGTGGTCAGATGCATTAAGATTAAAGCTCAGTTCAAACTGAATGTTTTGGGAAATCAAACTGTTTCCTGTTTCTCGTGCACACAGTGTTTTAAGTCGCTCAAGTTATTTGTACAAACGAAAGTGCAGATTTTAAAATCAATGTCAGGTCTGATTACAAGTCAGCAGCTAAATGTAGCGTCACTGCTCCACATGACAACATTCACAGACGTCTTCCTCGTCTCTCTCTTTGTCGCCTCCTTCGTCTGCAGCTGTTTGTCTTCATGTGGATGAAGATTTATTTTAATAACGGACTCAGTGATGTCAACGAGCTCCAGAAAAATGTGACTGATTTGGAAGAAAATCACGAATCAACCTTTGAAGAAGGATCCTCACAGCGTTTACTTCTTAAATCGTTCACATTGATTCAGGATTTAAAATCTCACTGAGGTTTGCACACAGTGTTTTCGTCTGATGAAGGTCGAGGGAGATTGTTCGGAAATTGAACCAACACTACATGAAGTAGAGAAATCAGGGTCCACCCGAGATTCAAAGGTTTAGAAACTTGTAAGAAGAAGAAAGCTTGTGTGATTGGCCCGTTACAGTTTGTCGTTAGCGTCGTTTTCCTCCTGGACTCAAGTTCATCGGATCTTTCGTCTCTGCGTAGAAAAGGTTTCAATCTGATTCTGAATCAGCTGACACGTCGGTAACAAACCTTCTTTTTATTGACAGATCTGACGGCCAATGAAAAGTGACCCTTCAGGATCTGGAGGCTCTGGGAAACAGACTTTGATCAAAGTCACTAAATCACAGTGCAGACGTTTAAAGCAACAACATTAAAGCCAACTGGTATTATTGCCGATAACAAGTGAAGGTCTGAAGGCCACGAACCCGCCTCACGACCAGAGGTGCCGTTGTGATATCAAGACTCTCTGATTAAAGATCGAACCCCCCCCCCCCCCCCCATCCAGCTGGACGTCTTTTCAAACACAGCGCGATGCTATAGACGTTACTTTGTGCGTCTGTGATTGGAGCGTTACCGTTGTTGAGCGTCAGCACCCCCCCACCCTTCTTCTCTGGATGGTTCAACCCTGACGTCCACATCCGGTTTAAGAGAGACTGTCCTTATCCGAGTCGGGGGAGGGCGGCCGCGAGATCTCGAAGAAAGAGCCGGACGACTTCCTGGATTTGAGGAGACGAAGCATCTCAGCTAACTGAGCCTCCAGCGCCGCCATGCGACTGTTCAGAGATCTCATGTCTCCTCGCAGCTCCTGTTTCAGCTCCAGGAAGGAGGCTTGCATGTTCTGCTCTGGAATCGCACAGAAGACGTTCTTCTCCTCGGACTGGACCGGACTCCGATCCTGTGGCGTTCTGGCGTCTCCGGCCTTGTCCAGACGGAGGTCGCTCTTTGTGATGCCGCTGTCACAAGAGTCCGTCTTCTTGAGGGACCCTTCGTCGTGGGACTTAGTTCTATCGGGCAGAGTCTCCAGGGACTCGGCCTTGGCCACGCTGCTCCACGACTCAGCCTTCACCACTGACTCCTTGAATCGTCCCCAGCCTTTAGCTTTGGGCGGCTCCGTGGATTTGCAGCCGCTCAGGTTTCCACTTTGCGTGGCAGGAGAGTGGAGCATGACCCGGCTGGAGGACCTGGAGGAGGCGGACGTGGTGGATGTGGAGGAGGTGGTGGGCGTGGCAGGGCTCTCTGTCATCATGACAATTCTGGTGGAGGCCAAGACCTGCGGACCTCTGGGCTGGTCGGGCTGATGGACACCTCTCTCCACATCACTGGCCGCCTGGCTGCCTCGCTCAACTGCAAGCCGCGCCTCCCTCTGCTGCCGGAACCGCTGGAAGAGCCGGCGGACGGGATGGTCCGCAGGGAGGTTCAGAGGAGCCTCGTTCTTCCTCCTCAGCATCTCCTCCTCCTCACGTTTCACATCACTTATCTTGCGGAAGACAATCTGTTAACAGACAGACACATTTTACATTTTACTACTAAGGACACCTCCTCTTTCGGTGTGTTGGTCTGGACCGAGGTCCGAGGAACCTTTCACACATGTTGGGTCCAAAGGTCTGAACCAAACCAGGTGTGAAAGAGTCCCTAATGTCCAATCAGCGTTCAGGCTAGTGTTAGCTTGTTTTCAAACTGAAGCTACATCCATACACTTCCTCTCCAGACTCCACACTAAAGCTAAACTCTGCTCCTGATCAGTTCTGATCCCCGTCCATTCTAACGCACTGAAACACATGTCATGTGACCTCTCTTGCACCGTGGACATGCGTGTGCTGGTGTTGTGATCTGAACTCACACTAAAATAAGACAGCAGCTTTATTTGTATAGCTCATATTCACAGATCACAGTTTGTCTCATGGTCTTTAAGAAGGTGAGACGTCCTCTGTTCTTCAGCCTCAACAAGAGTCAAACTATTAAAACCTTCCAACAGGTGAAGACGGTAGAAACCTCAGAGACACGTGAGGACCCGTCTCACAGGACGGACACTAGTACAATAGATACCACTTGTAATTTTAGTGTCTCTAAAACTATTCAAAATAAAAAGGTTATAATGTGGATGAAGTGACTCAGCTCGTGTGGAGAGATAATAACTAACATGTTTAACAAGCAATCATTAATCCCAGAGCCCCACCCAGAGCTTCAGGCTCCTGGAGCACTCCCATGTGAACGTGTGTAGAATGAACATCCAACGCTTCTGCTGGTCAAACTGGTTCGTTCATTAATAAACAAACATCTGTCACAAGTGAAGAATCCTTTAAATGTCACTGGAGAAATGATGAGTTCATGATCAACAGCCCGTCGACTGGAAGTTACACAACTATACAACTGCAACAACAAATGTGTTTGGATGTGAACTTCATCTCCAGCTCGTGTTCAGAAGTAAAGTGTGTTTGAATGAATGAAGCTGGAGGCGGAGGAGGAGGAGGAGGAGTTTATTGATCATTGATTACATGAACACACACTCAGTTTGTTTCACCTCCATCTCACATGTGGAAAAGAACAGAACAAAGAATCAGCTCATTGAGGATCAGGATCAACACAGATTCTAAAACATCACACAACCTGATTTCTACTTTGATTCAGAAAACAACACAAACATCAGTTCTTTCAAACACATTCATGTCAGTGTAATTACAGATTTCTGTCTTTACAAAGAGAGAACTGAATATGTGTGATAGAGAAAGGTCAGTGTTTGATTGACAAGAGAAGTTAAAGATTTACACACAGAATCTAAATCACTGCTTTTAATGACTCGAGTCTATTTGAGTTAACAGAACTCAGCTGTGGAATCATCACCATAAACCTTAACTCCAGCACAGAGCGGCTGAGTGAATGTGGTCTGGACTCTGTGGAGGAGAGTCATGGTGTTAGAGACGCTGTAGAAGGACAGAACACCTGCACTGTGATCCAGGTACACTCCTACTCTGGAGGACACAGGACCTGACACTGTGGTCTGGATGCTGATGTAATACAAGTAATAACTGTTTCCATAACAAGATAATGACCAAGATTTATCATTGTGTCCAAATCCACAATGAACTGAGTCTCCTGCTCTGCTGATGTTCTTGTATGAGACTGCTAC